>NC_073387.1:8879210-9146710 GCF_028641065.1 Leucoraja erinaceus
GTTTTTATCCAATGTCCTCCATCATTTTCGGTTTCCAAGTGTCTTTAAAGTTCTTGAACGAATTTTAAAGGTCCTTTTAGATCTGGCGGTCATCGTAGACCATGTCTCCTAAGGAGTGATGTAGATTCTTCAATCTGGAGGTGTGTTACCGACTTCCTTGGCGAATTCGAGTGATTTTTCATGGTCTGTAAAAAATAACTCATTGGAATTGTAGGTGACTCTTAGTCTTGCAGGATAGAGTAGGCTGTATTTCAGATCCGGTACACTCTTCAATATTCTTTTGGTCTCATTGAACAGCATTCTTTTCTTGAAGACCTCTGTCGAGTAATCTCGGTATATGCTAAATCTCACGCCTTCAAAAAGAAGTTGACCGCTCCGAACACTTTTCTTCATTATCTCATCAAATTCATGATCCTGTAGGACTTTTACGATTATTTGTCTTGGGTGGGCAACATCTTGCGTACGACGTCGCTGTGCTCTATGGGCACGACCGAGTAGAGGTTTGTGATCCAGTTTTAAGACTTTATATAGGAGGTCTGCCACGAAATCCCGAGTGCCCATTTCCCTCTCGCTTCCTTCTTTCACCCCTACAATTCTTAGATTCTTACGTCTTTGACGCCCTTCCAGATCAATACATTTATCATTTAGTTTGCTCACCATACTTGTGAGACGTTGGTTTTCAATAAGGAGCTGACTTACTGTTTCTGCACTTGTCGCCGCACATTTCTCAAGCTCGGTTATCGCTATTCTGTGTTGATTAAGTTCGTGGCGGATAGGGTCCATCTCTGTTTGAACCTTTGTTTCCAACGAAACGAGTCTAGTTTCCACCGCTTCCATCTGGTTTTTGACCTCTTCCTCACTCGTCCGCTTCCAGTTTTCAAACATTTGTTCAACTGTGGCGTGTATTTCTGCTTTAAGATCTACCTTGAAGGTGTCTAATTTCTCTCCAAAAATCTTCAGTTCAGCAGCCAAAAAAATTCTCAGATCATCCATTTCCGATTTTCTCCCTTTGGGTTTCTTTGGAAGTTCTTCTTGGGCCATCACTGTAACTGAGGCCGAGGCTTCTGTAGGGCCTTCTTCTTCCATCTGGGGTCTTCCTTTACCCGATTTTTTTCCCCCGCGGGGGGGGGGGGGGGGGGGGGAGTGTTGTATCGACATATCTTGAGTCGCAGGTCTGATGACGTCACGCAGGCTGCCGTTTAGATTGCGATCGCTGCAGGTAGGTCCCGTTTTCTCCCGTTTTTTCCCTTCCTCGAGTCGGAGCTGGTTGGCGCTGGACTTTAGGTCTCCATAGCGCCACCGGAAGTCCCTTGATTCCCCTACTCTGTGTTGAAGTCTCTGAGCATTTACCCAATCTATTCCTCTCACGATCTCAACCTCCATAAGATCATTCCTCATCCTTCTGCACTCCAAGTCCTAGCCTGCACAACCTCTCCCTATAGCTCAGGCCCTCGAGACCTGGCAACATCCTCATACATTTTCTTTGCACGCTTGCCAGCTTGACAACATCTTTCATATAACAGGGTGACCAAAATTGAAACAATACTCTAAATGTTTGTACAACTGTTACGTGACTTCCCAATATCTATACTCTGACTGATGAAGGCCAATGTGCCGAAAGCCTTCTTGAACCCTAACTACCTGTGACACAACTTTCAAGGCGACCTTGTACCTGCACTCCTGGAGCCCTCTGCTCTACACTTTCCCCAGAGCCTGGCCATTCTCCAAGATGCTTGCAATAAATGTGAGCATACCTTGCGTTTCCCTGCTTGTAGCTTAGTCACAATGTCAGCTGTAGCAGACGCAATGCACACTCACTAACATTCTTCTGTCCTTTTACAGGAAAGGTGTTTCCAAACATAACCGGTTCCAGAGGACAAGGGATAGCCCTTGTTATGTGATGGGTTAAATTGATGGTGGAGAGGAGAGGGATTGTTAACATCACATGATCATCCAAAACCATGGGGACCACTGATAAAAATGGAGAAGACATTGTGGAAGATGCCAATATCCTATTCTGTGCTCATTTTTCTCACACCCTGTTTCTGCTAGGATTGCACCATTTCTTCTATTTTGCAAGATGGTTAAGCCCTCTATCTTCATCACAGCTCTCTCTATCTCTCCCAAAGGTCCAAGAATACCCTCAGGCAAGTAGGATTATGATTAGTTGAAGACAATACCCCATTTCTCGTTCTGATCCCTGCAGCCACAAGACAAATCTCAGCACTCCAATGGCAATAAAAGGCAAGATCTTACGCGAGAAGTAACATTTAAAAGAGCCCCTCAGCTTTCCCAGGGAGATTGTGTAGCTTTTACATGTACATTCTTAGATCAAGACTATGATGGAAGAGTCAGGCAAAGTCCGATATACA
This sequence comes from Leucoraja erinaceus, assembly GCF_028641065.1. NCBI lineage: Eukaryota > Metazoa > Chordata > Chondrichthyes > Rajiformes > Rajidae > Leucoraja > Leucoraja erinaceus. The sequence goes on from NC_073387.1 coordinate 8,881,583, forward strand.
GACACACACAGATGCTTGAGTCATCATCCATCATCCATCCTGCCTGGGCACCTCGAGTAAATGGAATAGGAAATGAGAGATGGACACAAAAAGCTGGAGTAACTCAGCGGGTCAGACAGTATCTATAAAGACAAGGAACAAGTGAGGTATTGCCTCAAGACCTTTCTTCAGACTGAAATGGTTAAACAAGAAATAGAATTAGAAATGGTGGGAGTGCATTTCACGAATCAGGACTGTTTCATTGTCATTTGCCCCGAGACTGGAACAATAAAAATCTTATTTGCTTCAGATTTGTAGGTACATTAAATGCAGCAACACCACAAAAAAATCTATCTTAAATACATTTGTAGATGGATTTAGTTATGCTTGGGGACTAGTGATTAGTGATATCCTAAGGACTGGTGGGACGGCAGCTCTTAATTATTTTTACCAATGATTTTAATGTAAATGTCCATGATTTGCAAGTTTGCTAATGATACTAAGACATGTTCGAGAGGTGGCAGAGCAGAGATGATGTCTGATAGACACAAAATGCTGGCATAACTTAGTGGGACAGGCAGCATCTCTGGAGAGAAGGAATGCGTGACGTTTCGGGTCGAGACTCTTCTTCATAGGTAGTTTAGGCTTGTGGCTGACAACCGATAGTTAATATCAAAACTGGCATGGCTCTGCATGTGTTTAGGGTGAATGCTTCTGGAGAAAACAGAAAAACAGACAGAGAAAAAAACAGATCACAACTTTGTAATAACCAGACATTTTAATCCTCATGAGCAGAGCTGTGAGGCATTAGGATATTGAACTTTGTTTATCGGACAATTAACTCCAAGACAAGGCTTTATGCAACCCCTATTAAAAACCCTGCATAAATTTAACATCACTCTCCCTCCCATTCTGCTTTAAGGAGAACAATTGCTGCTCTAATCCTCCCACAGAACAGAAATCTTGCTCCCTGGTAAATAAAACTGTGGATATACATTGACAACGTGGAAATGAACAAGTCCGAAGCAAACAGTCTTGCTCTTGTGCTGGAGTGCAATCAAGACTGAAAAACCCACAGCTTGTGTGGGATTCCTACATTTTTTAATAACGTTGTTGAGAGATCAGTACTTTTAAAACAGTGAAATTAAAAGCCCACAGAATATTTAGTTTGGGTGTTAACCCACCAAAATGCAAAAGAAGGCTTGACATTGGGCTACCTTAATCAGTCTAGGTTTTCCAATCTGAAATTCTTGACCAATTTTGCACTGGCATATCTTCCTCTGTAGGGGAGGCACGGTAGGGTTGCTGCTGTACAGCGCTTGCAGCGCCAGAGATACGGGTTCGATCCTGACCAATGGTGATGGTGTACCTACAGTGTGGATAAGGCAAGTTCAGCTCAGAGCAGGAGTGGGAGCCTTGGAAAAGCAAGCCCATGCATAGAAGATAGACACAAAAAGCTAGAGTAACTCAGCAGGACAGGAAGCATCTCTGGAGAGATGGAATGGCTGATGTTTCAGGTCGAGACCCTTCTTCAGACTGCAGTTTCTTTGCACACTGCAAAGTCCATGGACAGGTTTGGAACGTTAATTTGAGTTTGGAGCAGTAGCAGGAGCCTTGAAAAGTGTAAGATATTACGGTAGTGACATGTTGCCAGAAACAGACATTGGCTTCAGTCCAACAATTGCCAGTCTGTTCCATCGTACAAAAGTACATTGCAAGCATGATGATGTCCATGAGACTGATAAAGTATGAATACATCACCTGACCCACGTTACCTGGTACACTCTGATCTTAAAGTCACCATTTTATACATTACACTGCTTTCCCCTTAGATAAGAAAGGAACTTGGAAAATCTTCCACACAAGTACAATTTTCTTTTTCTTTGCTACTAAAATTTCTAAAATGTACATTACTCATGAGCATGATCTTATGTATTACATCAATTAAACTTTTTAAAAACATTCAAACTATTAATTGCACTTTCTTTACTTTTCCAAATATAATCTAACGGTTGGTTTACACACTCTTTCTGACCTTCTGACGGGTGTAAGGGAAGAGTCAGGTTGTGCCTCTGAGTGCGAGTCAGGTTGTGGATCATTTGCCGTTGTCTCCACTTTTTTTGGAGAATCTTATCCGACAACTGAAGGTGGACTTGGAATGATACCAAAGTCTGAGGAATCTGCTTCTTTGCCTTTGCTTTGTTCTTGAATCAGTTCATCCTTTGCTGAGATCATATGGTGTGTGTGTACATTTCCCACACCTCCACCAATTTCTACCAAGCACCTCCTGGTACCACACACTGCAACTGCTGTTCCCACCTCCTATTTTTTTTTTTGCTTTGTGAGGGGGGGCTGAGAACATGAACCTGATCATGTGTATTGAACCTGCGTTCTTTATGATTTCCACCATAATGACATTTCTGATCAGATTGTTTGCATTCTGCCTTGGGTGGCAGCTTATGCAGAACTAAACTCAGTCTAGTCCTGAGCATTCTTTTCATGAGAAGTTCAGCTGGGATATACTCTGTGGTAGATTGCGGAGTTGTGTGGTATTTCAGTAAGAAATTACTAGCTGCTGTGACATACTGAATTTCAAATTCCCTACAAGAACCTTGGGTCTTTAGAGCTTCCTTAACCAACATTCCTGACCATCGTTTTGGCTGCGCCGCTAGATGCCGGATGGTAAATAGGGATTAAGGTATGAGACCGTTTAGCTGCATGAAAATTTGGAATAGTGCAGCACGGAATTGGGGGTCTTTGTCAGAGACGAACTCTTCAGGTAAGCCATGATAAGCAAAGAGAGTCTGCTTTGCATTTATTGTTCTTTCTGTAGTTGTTTTTGCACCTGTATGCGTCGCCTCCGTCCACTTTGAGTGACTATCTACTGAAACAAGAAAATTATTATTCCCTTGTTCAAAAAATTCCACACGAACTCTCTGAAAAGGTCCAGTGGGCCAAGACCATGTTTGCAAAAGGGGGTTGGCCAGGTCTACTTCTGCAGTTCTGAGAGATGTTACATTTGCTTACCATTTCTTCTATCTCCTTGCCTAATCCTGGTCAGCACATGTAACCCCTGGTTATAGACTTCATTCCTACAGTACCTGTATGTTCACTCTGCACTCTGTATGTAATCTTTGCCTCAAAGGATTTGACACTGCTACTCTGAGACCCCATTTAATACATCCTTGATCACATGGCAATTTCAATTGTCGTCTATTGTGATAAGGTCGGTTCATCAGACTGTCCGCTCTAAGTTTGGTCCTACACTTGTTTTAGCACTGTGTCCTTTTGAGTTTGACTGGAAAGTCATTGTCCACTACCTCTGTGACGTAGATAGCACCTTCAGTGCTCACATCTGACTCTTCATGAGGCTAGCACGACAATGCATCAGTGTTAGCACTTTCTTTTGAGCTGCGATACTCAATGCTGTAGTCATACTGGGACAGGAGAACTGCCCAGCATTGCATCCTGTCATTGCAGGCTGTCATTGTAGGTATAGCAGATTGAGGACCAAAAATAGCGATGTGGCTCATAATCTGTAATCAGGGTGAATTTCCTACCCAACAGATGCTGATGAAATTTCTTGAATCTAAGGGTTTATTTCTGGATTTGTGCATAATTACACTCACTTCTTTTCAGACCCACCATTCACAGTGTAGATGCAGTCCAGCACAAGTCCCTTGCTGTCTGAATGTTTTTCGCTGTTGTGAACCCCAAGCGTTTGGTTTTGTCGAGTCTTTTGTTTTGCTTTGTCCTGTGATGGTGTTCTACATGCTGATGCAAGATGGTCTTTCTTTTGTGTAAGGAAGAACTGCAGATGCTGGTTTAAATTGAAGGTAGACACAAAATGCTGGAGTAGCTCAGCGGGACAGGCAGCATCTCTGGAGAGAAGGGTTATTGCTTGAGTGGGTGACGTTTCGGATTGAGGTGATGGCCTTTCTTCAGGTAGTTGCAGCACGTTGAGTCCTCGAACCCGCGCTAATTTGCTTTGTACAGGCCATTGAATCGATAGCAGTGTCTGTGCTTTTCCCAGTGGAGGCCTTTTCCCTGCCTTGTCATGCTTGTGTTGCATAAACTTCAGGGCCAATTTCAGTTCAAAGAGTGATCTGTTTGCATTCTCCGATGATCTTGTTTTGTGCCCTTACCTATGCTTGATCACTATCCTCCATTTCCTCAGCCTCAATAAAATTATTTGCACAAAAAAACATTTCAATTCGCTCACAGTACGAGGTAAAGAATTTACGGCTCTTGCCGAATATCCCTTCTCGGCTGATGTATCCCATTCTCATCCTTATTCTGTCTGATATTTTTTCTCTTAGAACTACCTGGTGTACTCCTGTAATGGCTTGATTGTATTTTTGTGTCGTATGATTTATTACTGAATAGCATGCAGTGATTTTCACTGTATCTTTGGACACATTATGTTAGTAAACCAATACCAATGATGATGACGTATCTACAGTGTGGATAAGGCAAGTTCAGTTCAGAGCAGGAGTGGGAGTCTGAAAAGGCAAGTCCATGGACAGGTTTGAAACAAGTTAATTTGAGTTCGCAAAAGTAGCAGGAGCCTTGAAAAGTGTAAGATTTTACGGTAGTCGACAGAAACAGACATGGGTTTCAGTCAAGCAATTGCCAATGTGCTCACTGATAAGGTATTAATACATCACATAAAGGACTGATAAGGTATCAAGGCATCTCCTGTCTCAAATCACACCATCTCGTACACTCAGTTCCCAAAGATACAGTTACCATTCTATACACTCCAAAGAGCAAGCATGTTGACAGCTTTGGAGCAAGTTGATCCCAGGTTGGAGCAGGAGCGGGAGTCTTGACAAGCAAGCCCGTTGATTGGTTCGAGCAACCAAACCGTCTAATTGATCAGCCAATAAAAAGAAGTCAAGGTGTAGCGGTGCAGCCTATTGGGAGCGGCCAGGTTTGGAGAGAGGCTGTGTTGTGTTGAAGTGCCGTGTGGAGGGCAAGTGTGAGTCATTGGCTCAGGAGTCTTTGGTGAGGAAGCTGAGACAAGGATGCTAGAACAGAGGTGACCAAGAGAATAAGGTAAAGTCCCCTCTTGTTTGTGAGTCTTGTGATTTTTGATTTGGTTCAGTGCGGTGGTGATGTCAGGTGAAATGGTACAATATTCCTCCTGCAGGATGCGGGAATTCAGGGAATCTGTTGGTGTTCCTGATGATCACACCAGTGGGAATTGTGTAGTCATCAGGAACAAGAAGTGTTAGGGAACGGGAACTGCAACTGGATGTCCCCGGGAACATCCGGGAGAATGAGAGTTTCCTGGGTAAGCCATGTAGAGAGATGGTCAAGTCCAAGGTCCAGGAAAAGAGAAGGTGGGTGATCCCGAGGAAGGGAAATAGATAGGGAGTGCAGGTGACCCCTGTGGCCATTAACCCTTCAAAACAGGCGCACCCTTTTGAGTGCTATCGGGGGAATCACACATCAGGGTTGAGCACCAGTAGCAGGCAGGGTTGAGGCTGCTACCAACAACCACAGCCCTGGCTCTGAAACACAGCAGGGAAGACTACAGTCAGGCAGAGCCGCTGTGGTAGGAGAATCTTTAATTAGAGCACACACAGGAGATTCTGTGGCAGCAGGTTACTCCAGGATGGTGTGTTACCTCCCTGGCGCCAGGGTCCAGGGTATTTCAGAGCAGCTGCATGACCTTCTAAAGGGGGAGGGCGAGCAGCCAGGAGCCCTTGTGCATGTTGGCACAAACGACATAGATAGGAAAAGGGATGAGGCACTGCAAAATGAGTGTAGGGATTTACGTAAAAGGCTAAAAAGCACAACCTCCAGAGCAGTGACTCTAGATTACATTCAGTGCCACATGCTAGTGAGGGTTGGAACAGGAAGATAGGGAAGATGAGTGTGCAGCTGAGGAGTTGGTGCAGGGGGCAGGGATTCAGATTTTTAGACCATCTGAGGAAGAGGTGACCCCTACAAGCGGATCTTGTGAACTGGAGGGGAACCAATATCCTGGCAGGCAGGTTTGCTAGTGCTACAGGAGGGGGAAGCAGAGGGTGATGGTGGGAGGTTACACAGAAAAGCTGGAGAAACTCAGCGGGTGCAGCAGCATCTATGGAGCGAAGGAAATAGGCAACGTTTCGGGCCGAAAGGTTGTTTTTGTGACTGGAGGCCTGTGACTAGTGGTATGTCTCAGAGATTAGTGCTGGACCCTTTCCTGTTTGTGGTTTAGATTTTGATGTTAACATACAAGCCATGGTTAGTAATTTTGCAGATGACACGAAAGTGGGTAGTATTGTAAATTGCAACGATGGTTATCAAGGGTTACAGCAGGATCTTGATCAGTTACAGCATCTCTGTAAAGAAGGAATGGGTGACGTTTTGGGTCGAGACCATTCTGTATATGGTTGTATATTGTTGGTGATCAGATATGGGATGTATATTATGTGTTTAAGAAGGAACTGCAGATGCTGGAAAATCAAAGGTACACAAAAATGCTGGAGAAACTCAGCGGGTGCAGCAGCATCTATGGAGCGAAGGAGATAGGCAATGTTTCGGGCCTATGGGATGTATATGGTTGGTGATCAGATATTACCTACTGTTACACAATTGCTCAATGTGAAAAATTATCCCCTACCAAGGGCAAGCATAATGAAAACAACCTAGCACCTAGAGCACTCAGCAAAAAGAAGTTAGTTTTCAAACAACAGTACTGACTTCACCAGAGCAGGCGATATCAGGGACAAAGCCAAAGCTGGGGGAGGATTGACTCAGACCAGGCACTGCATTGTGTTGAAGTTACAGAGGCTGTGTCTGCAATGGGCAGTACAAACAGTTGATTGAGATTGCCCCACTCCAGGACACGTTCTCCCTTGCATGCTGGAGTGTGCCCATCATACAAACTGTGTCTCTATTGTGACTTCTTGTCACATTTCAGAAGCCTTTCTTTGTGAGTGGTGAGGAGCGGGTGGTGTGATTTTCAGACTGCACTGTGCCATGCACACCCACAAACTCTAACAATCCCTTATGATGCTCAGCTATCTGCACCATTGAAGTGGACAGTCTCCAAAAGCATCTTCTGCAGGTTAGGAATTCTCATCGGTTTGTCTTTGCATTGTATTAGCTGAAAAAAAAAATTCTTTAAAGGAATGTAACCGGAAAAAAATGCGAATATGATGAGTGACAACCTTTGGGCTACAATGGAGCATGTGATTGGTGTCGGAAGAGTTAATGATATCTCTTAATGTCTGGTTAACTGGGAAAGAAATTAATTCAAACATGTCTTGATGAAAAAGTAAGAACAATTTAATGGTTTCTGTTCAATGTAGCCTTTTATAGAATGTGATTGAGCTAACAAAAATGCCTTCGAGTCTGGGGTTGGCTGTTTAACATTGTAAATGTCAATTCACCATGCATATTTCTTACTACAAAGCCATTTTAAAAATGAATATATTGTGTGGAATTTTTATATATTTTTAAATATGAAAGGGGTTGCTCAGTTATTGTGGCCTTTCAGTTTATAATCAGTGGCTCTATAGGCGTGGAGAGGGCCATTTAACCTCTTGTGTGTCTGTTTTGGGACAAGTGTTCAATTTCTTCACATTGCTCCATCATTGCCTTGTTTATACACAGTGTGGGTTTGGCGTCTCTTGCACCATTTCAAAGGAGCAAGGATTCAACTGTAAGTACTATTTAGATTTGTTTGAGGCAGTGTTCTCTGTGACTTAATTGAAAGCATTTTTTGTAATGTAACGCTATAGTTAGTAATCTTGTTTACTGTGTGCAAGTTTAATTCTTGAACTGAAACTAAATCTAGCTTTACACTCCGGGATCAACCAATCATCAAAAGATTTTGTGTGAGTGCACAACAGCTGTAGTTTGCCTTGATGAGTTTAGTGGATGTTTTTAGTGAGCGGACCGAATCCCTTCATGAAGAAAGTGCCCGTTGAGACCTTTGGATGTCCAAAGAACTTTATAATTAATTGAATAGGTTTGCTTTTGATGTACAATCGCTGGTGAGAGAGGGAAACAAGTATTTGCTGAAGTTAACAAATGTATACACAATTGGGTTGCAAGAATGTAATAGCAATCAGAAAATTTGGTTTTGTTATTTCAGTTGAGGCTCCAAGAAAAATACAAACTGTTCTTCTTGTGTGATGTCAGGGATAATCTAAAAATTGGGGTAGGAATGATTCGGACCAGGAGGGTTGAAGAAGACCTCAGATAACGATATGATACGATAGAATAGAACTATTTATCCCAGGAGGGAAATTGATCTGCCAGCAGTCATAAAACACAAAATACATGAAACATTAAATTAAACGAGTGGAAAGGATTGGGGATGTGCAGAGATTGGGGAGGGGTGTCCGAAATAACCATTTCTGCAGTAATTGATCTCCTCCTGGGACACACTCAAATATAAGAATATATTACCCATATTTTCTTGATTAGGAAGGGTGTCAAAAGTTACAGGGAGAAGGCAGGAGAATGAGGTTGAGAGAGAAAAATAGATCAGCCACGATAGAATGATGGAGTAGATTCGATGGGCTGAATGGCCTAATTCTGCTCTTATGTCTTATGCTCATATCAAGGTGTGTAGAGTGCGCATCTGCACTCACAAGCTCTCGATTGCTAATGACACACAGCTAAGGTGGATGTAATACAAATGAGACAGTCAAAAGACCTGAACTCAGAACCCTGTTTTACCAGGAAAATATTCGGATATTTCAAACGGTATCAGCTCTCATTGGGCTGAGGTGAGTGGGTTTCAACTCAGGATTATTATTCAGCATGTTGGCAGCATGTTTGTGACTGGCACATTGGCATGGCTGGTAGAGCTGCTGCCTCACGGTGCCAGAGACCAGGTTCAATCCTGACCTTAAGTGCTGTCTGTGTGGAGTTTGCATGTACTCCCTGTGACTGCACGAATTTCATCCGGGTGGTCTCTGTAAAATGAAATGCCCCTAATACACAGGGAGTGGATGAGAAAATGAGATAACATAGAACGAGTGTGTACGGGAGGTCGATGGTCAATGTGGACTCGGTGGGCTGAAGGGCCTCTTCCCAAGCTGTATCTCTAAACCAAACTAAACTAATGGGTTCAGAAAAAAAGAGTTAATAATTAGACTGGGTGTTGCAGGGTCTGGTGAATGGAACAGTCTAGAGGAGTTATAACTTATTGTGTCTGGGTTTGAATTATCTCTGTGGATTGAGCATGATGAGGCCAAAATGGGTTTTGGCAGATGAGGGTATGAGAAGCGATTTTTAGACCAGGCTTCAGGGCTGTTTTTACTTTATTCTCCTGCAGAGTGAAATTGATCTGTCAGCTTTGTACAGCAAAAATCTTTTGTTCTCAGGTTCCTGGGTATTTTTTGAGAATTCTGGATAGGATTGTCAAGGCACTTGTCCCCATTCTTTTGCTGTCAAATTTGTAAAATGTGGTACTTGATCTGATTTGCTATTATTTACAATTTACATATCTGAGGTACTAAAATATCTGCTATCAACAACTCTCCAGTCAGTGGGAAGACAATACATGATTACAATCCATCCATTTGCAGTGTGCAGGGAGGAACATGAATAACATTTAGAGCAAGATAAAGCCAGTAAAGTCCGATCAAAGATAGTCCGAGGGTCACCAATGAGGTAGATAGTAGTGGAGGTCTGCTCTCGAGTTGTGAAAGGTTGGTTCAGTTGCCTGCTATCACCTGGGAAGAAACTGTCCCTGAATTTGGAGGTGTGCGTTTTCACAATTCCATATTTTTGGCCCGATGGGAGAGGGGAAAAGAGGGAGTGGCCAGGGTGAGACCCGTCCTTGATTATGCTGCTGGCCTTGCCGAGGCAGCGTGAGGTATAAATTGAGTCAAGTATTTTAATAAGAAAAGTGCAACTCTTACCATAGGAATGGAATTGGTGTGAATTTTCATCAATTTATAATCAATTTGCCAATAGGCAAGATATTATTGTTGGGATGGTATGATCAAAGTCCAGCTCTGGAAATTGAAAGCATGGAAGAAAAGATGATACAAGAGAATGCAGATGCTGTAATCTGAAATAAAAAAAACAAACTGCGGGAGGAACACACAGACCAGCGATCCCCGCACACTAACTCTATTCTACACACACACACACACTAGAGACAATTTACAATGATACCAAGCCAATTAACCTACAAACCTGTATGTCTTTGGAGTGTGGGAAGCAACCGTAGACCCTGGAGAAAACCCACGTGGTCACGGGGGGAACGTACAAACTCCATACAGACAGCACCCATGTTCAGGATCGAACCCGAGTCCCTGGCACTGTCAGGCAGCAACTCTACCGCTGCGACTCTACCATGCTGCCCTAGTAGTTCCAGCAGCTTGTTTCTTGCAAGGAGAGATTGTGACATCAACAAGTCAAAATTAGATCTTCAACTAGGAGAACAAAAAATTGCTTGGCAGGTCTGGAAAAAGCAGGCATATACAGAATGCCCTCACAGCTGAATGTCCTGCTATACATTGAGTGTGGTTATTTGGAACGAGATACTAAAATAATCGCCCTGTTTGAGTAGTTGCAAATACCGACGCTGGGAAGAAAATGTAACGTGAGAAAAGCACAAGGTAGTTTTATTTCATAAAATTCAAATCTCTTGTCAGGGACTGTTATCATTTCAGCCCTGCCATCCATATCTGTAATATTTGCACAGTGGCAAAGGAGAGGAATTAGAGTCCACCCAGTACAATAGGAGTTCAGTGCTCAGTTTGACAGATGTGGGGGCTTGTGCTACAGTCATTGCGAAACATGTCTTAAATCATCTCTTTGTTGACTGTGGTTCATTGTCCATTGTGCAGGTATCAATGTGTCTGATTGTGCCCAGCTGCTGTGTGTACATATCCTATTGAGGCTGAGATCGACACAATGAGCACGTCACACTACACCCTGGCACTTATAGCCTTGTGTCTCATCCAGGGTAAGTGTCCATCGACAACTAGCTGTATTCTTAAGAAATTATTGGATGCAATGCTAAGAAGGTGGTCATTGGAACCGTTATGTCTCTGCTGTTTCTTTGATTGGTGCACCTCTTATTTTCAGAGACTGATGATTCGGTTTGCATTGAATTGCATTTTGAAGCTTATTTTTGTTACCTTTTGGAATAAAAAAAATCAACTCAACATTCCCTCTGCTTCTTTGTCCAATTATGCTAAATTCTTGCTCTCCAATGACTGGTCAGCACACCAGCTGACAAGATTTACATTTTATTTGATGTGAAGGTTATGTGCCTGGAATTCATTTATCTAAAAGTGCATGAGGATGGAACATATTAGTTTTAAAATAGGAATTGGATATTCACTTGAAATTATATACACTTTATAATGCCAAAGCCTTCCATAACGATGCAGACTTCTGTTAAATCATGTCTTAACTTTCTAACTTAACTACTCTAAGAAGAAGAATCGTTGATTCTACCTTCTGGATAAAAAAAATCAATTTTTGCAAATATTTTCAACATCTGATGGTTTTCTGATGATTACAGAATGATGGGTGATGATTACAATCATCTCCTTCATCCATCTTTGTCCATCAGCTCACATGGATCCAATGTTAGGTGAGTGGTTCCTGGAAAATTGACAACCTGGGCCACAATCAGAATTCAAGCACTTTCCAATCCCATGGCACTACCATTGCAACACTATTTGTGTGGTGAAACAGGCTCAGACTGAGAGATCCCTATGTTCCTGATAACCACTTAGAGGAGCCTCAATGGAGTTTTTCTGTGCATCAGGTACATGAAAAGAGGACTGGAACAAACAATGCAATGTTGTTCCCTGCACGTAATAGCATGTGGACATGGCTCCAAAGAACAGGGCAGACTATACAATCAGTGTATAAAATCATAAGAGGAATAGACCGGGAGATGCACAAAGTCTCTTGACCAGAGTAGGCGAATCAAGGACAAGAGGACATAGGTTTAAGGTGAAAGGGAAAAGATTTAATAGGAATCTCAGTGGTACCTAATTCCACACAAAAGTTGGTGGGGGTATGGAACAAGCTGCCAGAGGAGGTACAGTAGTTAACGCATGGACTATCCCAACATTTAAGAAACAGTTAGACAAATACATGATTGAGACAGGTTTGGAGAGATATGAGCCAAATGCAGGCAGGTAGAATTAGTGTAGCTGGGTGATGTTGGCCAGTATGGGCAAGTTGGGCCAAAGGGCCTGCTTGCACACTGTATCACTCTGACTCTATGACTCTATGAGACTATTGAATGAAGGAGTGCTCCTGCCTAAAGAACTATAGCCTGAGATGAATCAATGACTTACAAAGTGCTGGAGAAATTCAGTATGTTTAAGAAGGAACTGCAGATGCTGGAAAATCGAAGGTAGACAAAAATGCTGGAGAAACTCAGTGGGTGAGGCAGCATCTAGGATGGGAGCGAAGGAAATAGGCGACATCTCGATGCACTGGTTTGGGGTGCAGGGGGGGGGAAGATGTGTACCCCAGTTAGCCGTGGGAGTCATTGGGTTTATAGTAGATGTCGGTCAGTAGTCTATCAATGGAGATAGTGAGATGGGCAGAAATGGTCCAGGTGTATTTGAGTGCCGGATGGACAGTGGGCTGAGGGTTTGAGCTGGGAAGGATTGGGACGTACCCGACAAGAGACAGGCATAGCTTGGGCCCATGCGTGTGCCCATAGCTATGCCTTGTATTTGGAGGAATGGGAAAGCAGTTGGGAGCTATCTGAAATTGGGAGAAGTCAAGATGTTGGGGGCCATACCTCTGCCCAATGTAAACTGCCCATGCGAAATATGAGGTGCTGCTCCTCCAATTTACAGTGGGTCTCACTCTGGCCATGGAAGAGGCCCAGGGTCCCAACTCAAAATGATGACAAAAAGGGTCTCCTGCGCTGCAAGTGCTGTAAGGGAACAACTCTACCGATATCGCAGATCAGGATCTTCTATTAACAATGGCCAGTGGGTGGAGAGCAATAGATCATTCTAAACCTGTCTCAACTCTTTTCAATATTTAAGGCTAAAACTCATTAAAGAGTCAAGAGAGTCAAAGTTTGTGGAGTCAAGTGTGTTTTTTGTCATATGTCCCAGATAGAACAATGAAATTCTTACTTGCAGCAGCACAACAGAATATGTAAACATAGTGCACTGTAAACAGTGTAACAAATGAGAAAAAATGGTCAGTGTGTGTACATATACACATACTCACATATACATAATATATACATATATATATATATATATTTAAATATACATAAATCACATATATATATATATATATAATTCATAAATTATATAAATATATATATATATACACACATAAACAACAAACAGTGCATTAAAAACAATAATAGTGGGAGTGGTGGCGCCTAACGGCAGCGGCTCGACTACAGTCGTCTGTCTTTTTTTATTTTTGTCTTGTTAAATGTATGTCAGTTTTTATTATATATTTTTTTAGCTGTGTATATGTGGGGGGCTGTAGGGGAAACCGTTAATTTCTCCCTGTGCGGGGACCCGACTATTCCCTATCGGGTCTCGGATGTCGTTGGGCCTAACATCGTGGAGTCGGCGGTGACCTCCGGCCGGGACTAACCTGAGGGCTCCAGTTGCAGAGCCTGCGGAACTGAGATCGCGGAGCTGGCCAACCGGAGAGGGAAGAGCTGTGGTGTGGCGCGCGGCTGCGACCCAACTTTTGGAGTTCGGAGGCACCGGCCGCAGACCCGGTGGACGGGAACATCGGGAGCTCCAGGTCCCTGGTGGGAGACCGCTTTTCCGAGCTCAGCAACAGCGACTTCTCCCGCTGGAATCGTGGGTTTAAGGACATGGAGCCGGGGCCTAACATCGCCCCGCGTGGCTTAAACGGCCTCAGGACTTAGCATCGCCCACCGGGGGCTTTAACATCGGAGCCCCAGTTCGCCTCGACACTGCAGTTGGACTGCTGGACCGCGGGAGAAGGAACAAAGGGAAGAGATAAAGACTTTGCCTTCCATCACAGTGAAGAGATGTTGGAGACTCACTGTGATGGATGTTTATGTAAACTGTGTTAAGTGTGGGTCTTGGATTGTTTTGTAATGTAAAAAACTGTAGAAATTATAATTTCGTTCAAACCTAGGTTTGAATGACAATAAATGGCATTCTATTCTATTCTATTCTGATAGTCTATTTTCGTTCAGAGCTTATTTGAGGTTGTAATGTTTAATAGCCGAATGGCTGCAGGGAAGAAGCTACAAGATACAAGATATTTTATTATGTCATTTGAACCTAATTTCAAACGAGATTACGTTTCTGCAGTCATACAAACCAGAAAAAAAACGACGCAATTAACACATTTTACATAAGCATCCATCACAGTGAATCTCCAAACACCTCCTCACTGTGATGGAAGGCAAAGTCTTGTCTCTCCCCTGTTCCTTATTCTTCTCCCGATTTTGGAGCCCCTAGCGGGCGACACACGTCCCGCGCCGGGCGATGTAAGGCCCCGCTCCGGGTCGCCCTCAGCCCCGCAACTCGGGCGGGAGAAGTTACCATGGCGGGAGCTCCGAAAAGTAGTCTCCCACCAGGAACCCGCGAGCTCCCGATGTCACCGTCCACCAGACCTGCGGCTGGAGGCTCCGAGCTCCGATGTCGGGTCGCAGCCGCGCGCCGCCACAGCTCTCCACGCTCCGAAGCCAGCCAGCTCCACGAGGGCGAATCAGCAGGGTCCACAACTGGAGCCCCCAGGTCGTTCAGGTTGGAGGCCGCTCCACAGTGCTAGGCCCCAACAACAATGGAGACCCGACAGAGAAAAGTTTGGGTCCCCCGTACAGGGAAGAGATCTAAAGGTTTCCCCCACCGCCCCCCACATATACACAGTTGAAAACAATATATAACCCTCTACAAACTATACACTCAACAGGACAATTTTTTTTTTAAAAGACAGGCGGTCTGCAGAGGCCGCTGCAATGTCAGTCGTGCCGCCTAGCTGTTCCTGAACTTGAACGTTACAGTTTTCAGACTCCTGTACCTTCTTCCAGATGACAACGGTGAAATGAATGTGTGGCCAGGATGGTGTGGGTCTCTGATGATGCTGCCTGCCTTTTTGAGGCAGCGACTCCAGTAAATGACTTCGATGGTGGGGATTCTGGAAGCCTTTGCATGGGTCCTTCAAATAGAATATTGCACATTGCAGAATGCCTGGAATCAATATGAAATAACCTACCTGTGTTCATCTCCCCAGGGTCAATCTGCCAGTGGTCTGTTTGGGTCGATCGTTCCATTTCCGTTTGGGAAGGGGAGACCGTGGTATTAAACTGTTCCTTTCAATACCCGGATCCGGTCCGAGATCCATCTACGGTAACTGCCCGGTGGCTGAAGAACTCGCCCTTTCCTAGCAGCCAGGCTGCTGAAATATACAACAACAAAAACCTGGAGAGAGTGTCATCTGAAGTGCAGCTGATCGGGGACCTGAATGAGAGAAACTGTTCACTCCAGATAGAGAACATCCACAAGGCAGACACCGGGACTTACTACTTCAGATTCGAACTGGGGCAGGGAAACAACTGGTCAGGAGAAGATGGGATCAGTGTCTATGTATATGGTAAGCTGGAATTCTTATGCAATCCTGGAGTTAAGGGACACAAGAGCAGGCCTTTCGATCCACCAAGTCCATGGTGACCATCGGGAACACACCTAAACTAATCCCTTTTATCTGCACTTGGTGCATGGCTTTCTCTGTCTTAATCATTCCAGTGCTCATTTAAGATATTTCCTAAATGTTGCAGTGTTATCTGCCCCCTTCACTCCCTCAGCCAGCATATTCCAACATGCTTTGGGTAAACAGTATTCTCCCTCCGATCCCCTCACAACTTCTTACTCCTTACCTTAAACCTACACTCTCTAGTCATAGACATATCTGCTTCTGGAAAAATGCTTCCTGCTGTCTACATTTTCAATGCTTCTTATAATTTTTTTACACCTCTGCACCACATCCCGCACATCCACCTCCCATCCCCACCCCATCCATCACCATCCCTCAGCCTCCTCGGCTGATGAAAAAGCAAACATCAGCCTGTTTTGGGTTTCCTCTTGGCTGAACCACTCCATCCCAGGCCACGTTTTGAGGAATGTTCTTTGCACCCTTTGCCATTATTCTTGCAGAAAGTATTTGAAGACACAACTGTGAGGAGCAGCATGTTTGCGTTGGGCTCTGTAGGTGAAATTTCACTTCCAAAAGGAATCCAACGTGCACTCCCTCTCATCATTGATATAATACAGATTGAATGCCTTATTGCTGAGGAGACTGGTACAGTCAGAGTGAAATCCTACCATGCGGATTGTGCTATCAGTCGGCTCACTTCCAGCTGATATTTCCCCCCAACCACATAGTGATGCATATGCACTGTTATGCAGGGCATTCTCCTTATTTCAGAGTTATTTAAAGTGATCATCTGTGAAGTTTAGTTTAGTTTAGTCAAGTTTTGTCTAGTTTAGTTTAGTTTTGTTTGCTTTTGGTTTATTTAGTTTAGTTTAGTTTAGTTTAGTTTAGTTTAATTTTGTTTCATTTCGATTAGAGATACATAGAAACAGACCATTCAGCCCACCAGGTCAACGCTGACCAGCGATTACTGTACGCTAGAACCGTCCTACACATCGGAGACAATTTACAATTTTACCAAAGCCAATTAACCTATAAACGTGCACGTCTTTGGAACGTGCGAGGAAACCGTAGCACCCAGAGGATACCCCTCGCGGTTACGGAGACTTCGTACAAACTCTTTAAAGTTTAGCAAGTGATCACCATGGAGATGCTGAACAACCTCTTTAAGAGATAGGAAAAGTCTGAAGAAGGGTCTCAACCCGAAACGTCACTCATTCCTTCTCTCCAGAAATGCTGCCTGTTCCATTGACGTGTCTGGTACCAGGAGGTACTTGGTAGAAATTGGAGGACGTGTTAGAAGTGTGCACATAAACCATATGATCCCAGCAAGGGATGAACCGGTACAAGAGCAAAGCACAGACACAGAAGTAGATCTGTCAGACTTTGGTATTATTCCAAGTTCAGATGTAAAATCAGAATCTCCAAAAATAAAGTAGAGACAGAGGTAAATGATCCTGAACTTGACTCTCCTTTAGAACCACAACCTGACACTCACCCTAAACCACTCAGGAGATCAGAATTAAATTTATAAAATTATTCTTGTTTGTCTAATTTACAAGTTATTTTACTTTTTAAGTGGAGTGCAGTGCAGTATCTATAATAGTAACTATAACTTTAAAAACAGTACTATAATGGCATGATTTGTATCATGTGATCTTTTCTATATGTTATCACTCGTGAATATGTGTGAGTATACGCAGTGTACTTTGCAAAATAAAGATGACCCACACTGGCAACAATGTGTACTGAAAACCTGTGCTTGTTTCTATCTACATGCTGAAGCCGTAATATCTTACAAGTCTGATAACGGTGGTGAAGAAGCTGTTCTTATGAGTAGGAAGGAACTGCAGATGCTGGTTTAAACCAAAGACAGATATAAAAAGCTGGAGTAACTCAGCGGGACAGGCAACACCTCTAGAGAGAAGGAAAGAGTGATGTTTCAAGTTGAGTCTGAAGAAAGGTCTCGACCCAAAACGCCATTCCTTCTCTCCAGAGATGCTGCCGGTCCCGCTGAGTTACTCCTTTTTGTGTCCAAGCTGTCCGGAAGTCCACGATTTCTAACTCCTGTATCTTCACCGGTTGGTGGGTAGAAGAGCGATGAGGGAAAGACCAGGATGGCAGACATCCTTGAGGATACCTCCAACCTTCGTGACTCAACACATGTGAAGATGGTATAGATGGAAGGCAGTGACAAGCCCATGGACTGGGCTGTGTTCACTGCACTCTGCAAGTTCAGGAAGTCAAGAGCAGAGCATCTGCCAAACCAGGCTGAGATGCATCCTGTCAGTGTATGTGTAGAAGTTTGTCGTGCATTAGGCTTACCAATGCAGCAACCCCTCAATACTGCCCTGTGGCACCACATTTTGTGCTGAAGTTTCTGAAGTAGAAATTATGATTCCTACCACCTTCAACACAGACATTTGGGTGTGGGCTGCTATTGCTGGAGGTTTAAACTGTCATCTTAGGCATCCAATGATTGGATACATGCCCAGATTTTCTAGTGTGGGTGGAGTCCACTTCAGAATGGTTAACAGCTGGGAGTGTACTCTTCCCACTCCATTTTCTTTCCTCAGCTTATTAGCACTGGAGTAGATTTCAGCTACAAGAGGATATAGAAAGTACAGCAGTTAAGGGTGTAGGATTTTCTATGAGAGTAAAAATTAAAAAGAGGGAAAAAGTTAAAGGATATAGCACCATAGAGTGCAAATAAATTCTACTGCCCTTATAAAAGTATTCAACAATCTTCTTAACAAAGTAATTGGCAGGAATAGAGGGAGAGGAATCCACAATGGCGCAGCGGTAGAGTTGCTGCCTTACAACCAGAGTCCCGGGTTCTAGCCTGGCTATGGATGCTTGTCTGTCTGGAGTTTGTATGTTCTCCCTGTGACCTGCGTGGGGTTTTCTCCAAGAACTTCAGTTTCCCCCCACACCCCAATAACATGCAGGTTTGTAGGTTGATTGGCTTGGTATTAATGTAAAAAATGTCCCTCGTGTAGGATAATGTTAATGTGCGGTTCGGTGCGGACTCAGTGGGCCGAAAGGCCTGTTTCCACGCTGTATCTCTAAACTAAACTAAACTAAACTAAAACACAGACATAGACCTGAACTTGTATCAAATCGGGGAACATGCATTTGGTCCTTATTTAGTAGAGATGGGTGCAATATGAGGTGGCATATGTGTAAGAAGGAACTGCAGGTGCTGGTTTAGACACAAAATGCTGAAGTAACTCAGCGGAACAGGCAGCATCTCTGGAGAGAAGGAATGGATGATGGGTCGAGACCCTTCTTCAGACTGGTGGCATATGGCAGGTGTGAAGATGTCTTCATCAGACCACGATATCTCTTCCCAGCTCAGCAATGAAATATACATATAAGGAGATTGAGAATGGTTTGTGTGCAGCCAACTAGCACATTGTTTTGACGTGCAGGTTTCCTAACACATGAAGCAGCTTAGGGTACCTTGCACAAGTTGACAATCTTCATCTATCTCAGGGCTGGCTACCATGCTCTACAAATAGCTCACCACAGTCAGATCATGCCTGCCCAGTAATACAAGTACATAGAACATAGAATAGTCACCTATTCCTTTTCTACAGAGATGCTGCCTGACCCGTTGAGTTACTTCAGCATTTTATGCCTATATTCGTCAATGAACTGTACGCCAATTGTCACAGCAATCACATCAACACCATTTCCTCCCTTCCTTTCATTCAACCGATTCTTTCTCACATGCCCGTTAACACTCTGCCTATTCTCCCTCCAACCACCTTCTCGAAGGGTAGACACAAAATGCTGGAGTAGCTCAGCGGGACCGGCAACATGTGTGGAGAGAAGGAATGGTTCAGAAGAAGGGTCTTGACGCAAAACGTCACTCATTCCTTTTCTCCAGAGATGCTGAGTTATCCAGCATTTTCTTTTCTATCTTCGGTGTAAACCAGCATCTGTAATTCCTTCCTACACATTTTCTCGAAGGGTAATTTGCAGTGACCAATTAACCACAGGACCAGCACATCTTAAGGAGTTGGGAGGAAGCGGTGCCCAGAGGAAACCCATGCAGACCACAGGACAAATGACCACAGTGCCATCCTCCACACAAATGGCACTCAAATTCAGAACTAAACGGTCAGGCAGCTGCACTAACTGCAACCCACTCTGCCACTCCTGCCCAACTCGCTCATTAGAGTAACCACTATCCAACACTTCCATTGTCATTCCTTGTACTCAGTGTCAGTCACTATGGGTGATATTTTTTACTGCCATCAGTAGTGACCAGCTAGCTCTTTAAATGGGCAATAGGAGGTAGTCACAGGCACTAGGGTTTCAGGAGTAGGGTCAGAGATTACCAATAACTTGGAGATACCTGCTGACATACCTGACTTGATACCAAAGGACTGCCCTACCTGATCTACTATAGAGGCATCTATTGAATACTCATCCGGGGCAATAAATCGCATCGTACTACCTGTCCTTTGATCTCTGACTTAAAGGCTCTGTAACAATTCCATTCAATAAGCTTGTTTGTTCTCTCTAACCTCTAACCGTTGTTCTATCTAACCTCTACAGCTCGCCCAACAAAACCATACATATCCGTCCCCACGGAAGTCATTGAAAGTGATGAAATTGTAACTTTGACCTGTTCCACCGGCAACATTGATCAAAGAGGAAAGGCTAGCCTGAGCTGGGAAGGTGTCGAAGACCTGACGGACTGGACCCCCAAGAGTGAGGAACAATGGGCTGGTTACTCCTGGTCACTTAAGAGCAACCTGGCCTTCATCCCATCCCACCAGCACCACAACCAGCTCATCAAATGCACGGTCAACTACACGCCATATCCATACTCCGATGAAACCTACATCACGCTGCAAATAAGATGTAAGTTCAAATGGTTTTCAGATGATTCACAGTTATGGCAAGTCTTGGGATGCATTGGTGGTGTGGGTTAGAAGTCTTCAATCAGGATTGTGTTTATTTGTTGTGTTGATGAATTAATATGCCTGCAAAGCTGCAGCAAGTAGAAAATAGGTGCAGGCGTAGGCCATTCGGCCCTTCCAGCCAGCACCGCCATTCAATATGATCAAGGCTGATCATCCAAAATCAGTACCCTGTTCTTGCTTTTCCCCCATATCCCTTGATTCCGTTAGCCCTAAGAGCTAAATCTAATTCTCTCTTAAAAACTTCCAGTGAATTGGTCTCCACTGCCTTCTGTGGCAGAGAATTACACGCCCTACAAAACCAGTAAGAATTGCACTAAACAATTAAACACTCTTGACTCTTCATTGCTAATGATTTGAGTAAGCAGAGGAAACTCAATAAAAGACTTTGCTGGCTTTACCATGCATTAAATGTTATTCCCTTACCATGTATCTATACACTGTAAATGGCTTGAATGTAACCATGTATTGTCTTTCTACTGACTGGATAGCATGCAACAAAAGCTTTTCACTGCACCTCAGTACATGTGATAATAAACTACACTGAAATTGAACTGAAAGGGATTGATCATGTAAATCTATGACTGATATTTGCAGAAAAAGGACCTCTGGAGGGATTTTCATTTTCTATTCTCAGATTGGAAAGGAATCGCGAGTGTGGGATGATAGGGGTGTTTGTAATGGTTGGAAACCATAGGGAAGAATAAAAAATGGAATCAGAAAAGAAACTGGACTAAAAGCAGACAGTAGTCAATTGAGAATAGATGCCAAGGAAGGCAGGAGGAAGAGAACAAGAAGATAGCTGTGTTGGAAGGACCAGCAGATGCTCGTTTACATTGAAGATAAACACAAAATGCTGGAGTAACTCAACAGGCCAGGCAGCATCTCTGGGTAGAAGGAACGGGTGACATTTTGGCCGAGATCCTTCTTCAGACACTGATAAAAGGAATGGGTGACTTTTCAGGTTGAGTCTGAAGACGTTTCTTGATCCGAAACATCACCCATTCCTTGTATCTACAGTCTGAAGAACGTCTGGACCTGAAACGTCACCCATTCCTTCTATCCAGAGGTGATGCCTGTCCCGCTAAGGTGATACCTCTGATGAATGAAGGAAACAAGGCAGTCGATCTTCTTGTTATTCATTGTGCTAAAGGAAGTAAGCGAGGAGAGGGGTACAGTGTTGGATTAACAAGATTTGATGGCACTTCTATCAGGACATGGCCATTCTCAATGCTTTTGGTCCAGAATTTATCAATGGGTTAGAAAATTGCCAATGTAACTCCATTATTTAAGAAGTGTAGGAGATTGTGTAAATTCAGCTATTTTAACAATGTAAAGGGTTAAAACTGACACATAATTTAAAACATTGAAACAACTCAAATACATACCTTTTTTTCCACCGGCTTGGTCACTCCATTCAAATGATTAAGATCACTATCTGTGCCCACCCCAGTATGAAGCTGTAAGGGCAAGATACGATCCATCTGGTCCCATTCTTCCTCAGCACTAGTGATGCAAATGGCGACGGAGGGCAATTGCTACAGATTCACTGGGTTGTTGGCAAACTAAAAATGTTTAAATACAAAGATAAACCACAAGACTAGGCAGGTGATCCTTTGTTCCTGGAAGATTAAGAGGCTATCTAATTGTGTTTAAGTTATTAAAGGAATAGATAGGTTAGACGTTGAAAGGTCCTAACTAGCGGGAATTGAGTCAAAAGCTTTAGAGCTGGGTGATGTATGTGCAGTGATTTTTCTCTTTAAAAACAGAAAGTGTTCTATGAATAAATATGAAGCAGAATATCTTGATCTGGTGTCTCTTAAATATATATATAGTTGTAGAGTCACTACAGCCTACCTATTGGCTCTATGAATATACATAATGTGGTGTGCCTTGTCACTGTAGATTGAGTGAAATAGCATCATTTGTCCCTACAGAATGAGTGTTGTATTCAGACTACAAGTTGCCTTTCCTGCATCTTCTGGCAGGTTGTTGTGATACAGTTTGCATCAATTTGCTTTGTGTGTGTGACTACATGTGGCAGCTTTGGGTTTATTCAGGTGATTTTTTTTTTAGTTTCAACATACTTTGGTATATTTTGTGCCTACAGCTGTTGTGTTGAATATTACCCGGTGGTAGTCTCTTGGCCATTTATTAATGTTCAATATCAATTTGAAGTTGGATCTCTGTGGTGTTGTTTGGGTTAAACATATTGTAATATTCCCTGAGCCTTTCAGGTGTGTTGTGTGAGGATATATTGCCATTTCCATTGTTTCTACACTGGACATTATGTTGTACGTAAAATTGCAATGATATATTTTGAACCTGTGGGTAATTGACTCAGAATTCAGTGATATAGCAATGCCTTTACCAGTGCAACACATATAAAAGTTGTTCTTACACAGAGTTAAGTACTCCGGTATCTGAGCAGATTTGCAACATTTCCAGAATGGCCAAAAAATTAACAGGGCACTTGGGTAACAAAAATAGGAAAACATAGATTTCCCGATGTTGAGGGAGTGCAGAACCAGGGGGCCACAGTTTAAGAATAAGGGGTAGGCCATTTAGAATGGTGATTAGGAAAAACGTTTTCACCCAGAGAGTTGTGAATTCTCTGCCTCAGAGGTCAGTGGAGGCCAATTCTCTGGATGCTTTCAAGAGAGAGTTGGTTAGAGCTCTTAAATATAGCGGAGTCAAGGGTTATGGGGAGGAGGCAGGAACGGAGTACTGATTGTGGATGGTCAGCCATGATCACAATGAATGGCAGTGCGGGCTCGATGGGCCGAATGGCCTACTCCTGCACATATTGTCTATTATCTATTGTCTAAGTTGAGAGGAAGGAGCTTTAAATGGGATCTGAGGAGTACATTTTTTTACAGGGAACGGCTGATATCTAGAATGTGATGCTAGAGGAGATGGTGGAATCAGATACAGTCAGTATGTTTAGGAGGCATTTAGATGCAAAGTTCAAAAGGCATGGGACAGAAAGATGCAGACTTATTGTAGGTCTGCAAATGGAATTAATGTTGATGGCTGGAAAGGTTGGCATGGACATAGTGGGCCGCAGCATTAGTTTATCTGCTATACAACTCTGATTGTCATGATTCAGATAGTGACCAATTTTGCAATAGGATACATATAAAGCAATATATTTTTCTAAAGCAATGCTCAATTAAAAGTGCTACTGGGAGAAATAAGATCACATTGACCCAATGCCAGTCACCCAGAGCCAACTAAATTTTAATTTTAACTGAGTATTACAGATCAACATAAGTAATAGAAAGGATTAACATAAATCGAGCACGGGGCAATTCCTTTAGTCTGTATTTTACAGGGTATAGCAACATGTAGTGTAATGAGAACTATATTCTGCACTCAGTGCCTTTACCTATTATACTTGAGTTTCACGGTTGTATTTATGTATATTACTATCAGATTTGATTGTATGGCAATGATAGTTACATTTTTCACGGTACCTTGGTAGACGTTACAATAATAAACCTAAACCTATCATAGCTGTGTTCCATGTATGCACCTTCAGTGTTTTGTGTGTGTGTTTTTGTATAACTTCTTTGACCCTGAAATGGGTGTATTATGCATGCACGCGCTGCGCTTGTGCATGTTGGTGGTGTATTTAACTCATGCACACTTGTAAACACAGAAAACATATTTAATTAAAATCCACAGCATTACAGCCAGCCCCTGGCGGGCTTTATATAAACTCAAACAGCTTCTATTGGTATTGCCTTAATGGAAACAACGTGCTTGCCTGATGCTTACAAGTGTTGTGCTTTAAACATGCATGCAGAATTTCACTCCAGCCTACAGCTAGTTATATGTTATAAGCCATATTTGCAGACAGTTTGTAGTTTAGAACCATATGTCAGTATTTCTGGAGTCCACAAATGATGTACAGAAAATGGTGCCCAGAGGGAGAGCAGAGATATGGTATACAATTAACCATCGTCTTATTGAATGCTGGAGCAAGCCAGAAGGGGTAAATTACATACTCCTGCTACTTTTGATGTTTGGACTGTTTGCTGAGTATCAGTGTTCATAGTATGTCCGCACCTGAATATTCTGTAGAGTCGGAAGAAGGGTCTCGACCCAAAACATCACCCATCCCTTCTCTCCAGAGATGCTGCCTGTCCCGCTGAGTTACTCCAGCATTTTGTGTCTAGCCTGAATATTCCCTGATGTCTATTAGATCAGATCAGATTCAGATTCAATTTTAATTGTCATTGTCAGTGTACAGTACAGAGACAACGAAATGCATTTAGCATCTCCCTGGAAGAGCGACATAGCAAATGATTTGAATAAATAATAATAAGTGTCCGGGGGTGGGGGGGGTGGTGATTGGCAGTCATCGAGGTACTTTGGCAGTCACCGAGGTACGTTAGTACTCGGGAGCTTACAAGGAGACAGAATCAATCATTAAATAAGTGAGAGACTAATAGTGCATATTTCTCAGGTATTACATTTCCCATATAAAGTAATTCTGAACAGCAAAATAAAAACTGCTGGAAGAACTCGTTGGGTCAAGCAGCATCTGTGGAGGCAAAGGTTGAATGGGGAACCTGCCCTGGTGCAGGGTCTCAATCTGAACCCTGGCCTCCACAGATGCTGCTTGATTTGAGGAGTTCACCCAGAGTTTGTTATTTGCTCCAGATTCCAGCATCAGTGGTCTCGTATAGTTCCAAAATAACATTCAGACTTACTGATAAGGAAACCAATTGCTGATGTAATATAGATATGAAATTATTGCTTTGGTTATGTTAAACGAAAGTCAAAGCAGATATGAAACTGAGGATCTTTTAAAAATATATTGCAACACTTGGGATAAAAAAGGGAAATGTCTATTGACAAGCTGCCAAAGCTAAAAGAGGATCAGACACCATGTCCAAATGAAAGGCTGCAGTGAAAATAGCTGAGTCCCATGAGTAGAGGGGAAGACTAATGATTGTCCATACTTGGAAAGGGTGATGGAATGGAGGAACCTGCAAGCCAGGCACTTTAAAGAGCAGCACCTAAACTGAACAAAGTTATATATGCGTATCAAGAGGCAGAATGTTGAATTAAAAATAGGCAGTGTACGTTCCTGAAGATTACATCATGTTTGGCTATCATGATAAAATTCTTTGAAGAGGCAACAGAAAGATAAGGCAAGCTTCATGTTGTAGGGGTCATATATTTATATTTGAAAGCATTGACCAGCAGCTTGATGTTGTAGAACAGTTTTAGTACAGGAACATATTTTACAGTAGGAACTGAACCAAAGGATGGAATATTAGAACAGTTGACCAAGAGGACCATTTCTGGACTGTTTTGGAGAACAGAAACTCTACTGAAAGGAGTGAATTTCTAAGGTCGCTTGTCATCATGTTCATGACTTTTGAATTTTGGAGGCAGGCTTGGAATTTGGAGGAATGAGAGTGTTGAGTTGATAATGGCAGTTTGCAAAGACATATGGGTCGTTTTTTAGGGAGAGGGGTAATGTTGACACATTCAAAGATGAGGATTGTATCTCAAGAGAGAATCTTTCACAATTTCAACTCACTTGAAGTCAGTCAGGGAAAGGTGAAACACACTTATGAGAGCAGAAAGTTTATTCATGGACAAGCTATGCTACATAGACCATAGAAAGGAGTAGGAGACAATTGAGACGGAAGCAACCATGATCAGAGGGCCATTGATGCTTCAATAGGTGGACCAAGGTAAGCTAGGTAAACAATATTTGTTATAAGTCTGAAAAACCTATGTGGAGTTTATAAATATGTAAGCCTGCATATTCTGTCAGTGCCAAATATTGTTTTGTGCGGAGTATAGACATGAAGTGATATTTCCAATATTACCAAGTGATGAGTATATATACATAGTATGTAATGATAATATAGCTTGTCACCTCTAAGTGGCATGGTGTGTAGATATATGCATGTGTTTGCCTTTCAATTGCAGGTAATATCTGCCATATGTATATACATGTATAGTATGTATACATATATTACTAAAAGTCTGATCTTGACCACTTCCTGCTGTTCGGCATATTGATTTTAGGAAAATGCTGCCACTTACGGCTGTAATTTTTGGCCATCTTACTCAGAGTCCCCTTTCGCTGTGCAGGACAAGAGGATTTTTCCCATTGATGAAAAATAAAAGAGTTTTAGTGTTTAAAAAATGTTGAGATTCTCTCTCCTGAAGGCCACGCCCCTTCTGGAGGGACAATATAACCTGGAAGTGTTGAGTTCCTCAGTCAGTCTCTGCAAGATGGGGGAGCGAGAGGGTCATGTCTCTCAATCTGAGCTGTGTATAACACTGAACACATGTCGACTAAACTTTGAGTGGTTTTACTGACCTGTCAGTGCCCTTAATGTGGTTTGAAAATATAGTTTGGAAATGTTAAAGCTGTGTTGCCTTTGGTTTGGAAATGCTAAAGCAGTGTTGCCTAATTAAAGTTGCCTTGTCTAATTAAAGTTGCCTTGCCTAATTAAAGTTGCCTTGCCCAATTAAAGTTGCCTTGCCTTCTATTTAATTAAAAGTCTAATCTTGACCACTTCCTGTTTGCGCTTTATATTGACTTTAGAAAAAAACACTACCACGTACGGCTGTGATTTTTGGCTTACTCAGTCCCCCTCCGCTCATCAGGTGCCGAGGATTTTTCCCATCGATGAAAAATAAAAGAGTTATTACTGTTTGAAAAATGTTGAGATTCTCTCTCCTGTCAATTATGCCATGAAGGCCAAGCCCCTTCTGGTGGGAGGGGGGGAGGGACTATAAAGCCCAGAGGTGTGGGCGTCACTCAGTCTCTGCAAGATGGAGGAGGGAGAGGTCACGACTTGCTGTTTTTAGTGGTCTTGCACCCTGCTTGAAATGGTATGAAACTGCACTTCAATTTGGTGGCCTTGCACCCTGTTTGAAATGGAATTTCAAGGAATAGCCATGAGTCAACTGCCTGCCCACCAGCTGTGAATGAGTGAGCTGCCAGCACAACAGGCTTGAGTGAATGAGCCGCCAGCCCAAGAATCCGTTCAACCCACAATGCCCTTACTAGCCCTCTGGAAACCAGTCCCTTCAGCCCCCAACACCCATACTAGCGCTCCAGAAGATATATTTATATATTTATATACATATACTTTGAATTCTTGGTTCCTATATGTGACATAGCATCATATATTTTCCTTCAAGTTTCTGTTCAGTAAAAATAGATAGTGATACATTGATGTATTGAATAGCAGATTCAGATTCAATCTTTAATGTCATTGTGCAGTGTACACTACAGAGACAACAAAATACAGGTAGCATCTCACCCAGAAGAGCGAACATAGAATAATGAACAGCAGAATATATATATGTACTTACATTAGTGCAATTTTTCTGGGGGAGGGAGTGTCCGGGGTGGGGGGGGGGTGACTGGCAATCACCAAGGTGTAGAGTTAAGTAATGTAACAGCCGCAGGGAAGAAGCTGTTCCTGAACATGCTGGTCCGTCAATGGAGAGACCTGTAGCGCCTCCCGGATGGGAGGAGGGTAAACATATAAAGCAATAGATATGAGTAGCAATAGGGGAATAACAACATGGCTAGTACAGCTCTGCATCATGGCTCTAGTGACTGGGGTTCAGTCTTGGAGGTTTGATGCTTCTGTGTCGTGTGAGCAGTTTGGTTTCAGCTACCTGCTCCTCACACATCCCAAGAAGTTTAGGTCTGGAAGGTTAATTTGACATTGTGGATTCCCTCTGTGGTATAGATGAGTGGCAGAATCTGTGGGGTGTTGAAAGGAATGTGGATAGAATACAATGGGATTGATGTAGATGGGTGTTTGGTATTCATTGTGAATTCAGTGGGCCAAAGAGTGTGTATTCATGACTATATTTATTTATTTATTTATTTTATTATTTATTTCGAACAGAATAAAAGAACAAAAAGCAAATGTGAAACAGCATACAAAAAACAAAACAAAAACACTTATATAAGTGTCACAAACAATATCTATAAATAAATGATATCATATGTGTCTGAAAAGGAGCAGGAAGAAGCCAAAGCTTATTAATTCCCACCCCTTATTCAACTGCTTGTAATTATCTTATACATAATCATGTCTGCATTATACAATGGTTTTCTTGATATTTATGGATATAGGGTTTCAAAGTCAAAGTCAGTCAAAGTATCCTTTATTGTTATTCAGACCTTTCGGTCTGAACAAAATTTCGTGCCTGCAGTCATACATATAATAAAAATAACAAAAACACACAATAAACACAAATGTAACTTCCTTAAGCAAATTGTAGTTTCCTCTCTATATCAGGGGAAGTGTATATGTCCAAGCACACGGTGGTATTCTTGGTACATAAAATTGTTATTACGTGTATGAATCTACAGTTGAATTTTTTCCCTGCAGACGACACTGGCGAGAAGCAATTTACCTTGCAACTGTAGGTGCTGTGTTCTACACGGGTATAACATATACCTACAATAGTGAATACATTGGTGGTATGGTATATTAAAACAGACAGTGGGTACCTTTATGAATAATAATCAATGGCTTAAAACTGTATTGAACTTTCAGTTAAACTTAATGCATGCATGTATGCATGCTTCATTGTACTGTGTACATGCAGTGCATCCTTTAAACTTTATACCTAGTGTATCCTTTATTGTATATGTGCTACATACATACAGTATATCATTATATCTGAACATTATATGTACAGTTATAACCGTTGCATCTGATGATAATTGAATGGGTGGAATCTGGATAGAAGATGAAGCTTGGTTCGGTTGTGAAGATTAATTGTACCAACTGCAAAAGACTCTGCCCATTTCCCATGTTGCAGACAGGTTTGCTATAGCACAATATTTGCATTCCTAAAAAATGTCATATTTATTAAAAAAAAGTCACATCATAAAAACAATTATTTCATTGGGAAAAGGAGTTTATGTGCTAGAGAATTTAAGACTCATGATAGCAAAGTTATTTTTCCTGCAGGATTTTCAAAAATAAATTTATTTTCAATAGATGTAAATCTATTTTTCTAACTGCAAGCTAAGTATTCTGTGGCTGTATGTTACATTGTTTAATAGGGTATCTTTGCACAACTGTTAATAGAAGTGATTGCTTGTCAATTGCAATGACCTCCTGTGGTGAAGCTGACAGACTGTGTTGTTAAAAGATAATGGTACCTGATTACTGTGGGAAAGTTATTTTTCTCTTGACTTTTTTTCCCAAGCCAGCTTTTATTTTTAAAATTGGAGATATAAGGGACTACAGGTGGTGTTTTACAAAAAAACGACATAAAGTACCGGTGTACCTCAACATTGTGTGTCTTTTATAAATTTGTATTTTTTAATTTCCCATTAGTATCAAAGTGGTTCTCTAGCCCCTGATCAAAATCACATTAGAACTAACTCACCAGTTGCATTATATCCATTATGAAAATATATCATAGCAGAATTACGTGTATTGTTATCAAACAGCTGCAAGGTAACATGAAATGGTGAAAATACTCATGTTCATAAGTTCGCAAGTGATAGGAGCAGAATTAGGCAATTTGGCCCATCCAGTCTGGTGTACTTAAATCATGGCCAGTCTATCTTTCCCTCTCAACCCCTTCTCCCCGTAACCCCTGACACCGTTACTAATCAAGAATCTACCTATCTCTACCTTTAAAATAGCCATTGACTTGGCCTCCACAGCCATCTGTGCCTCAATGGATCAGGCAGGATCAGTAGAGAGAGTTAATCTTTTAGTCTGATTAGTTTATAAAATTGGTGAGTGTTCTGTTCTGTTCTGATGAAGGGTTATCAGTCCGAAATTTTGATTCTATTTCTCACTCCAAAGACCCCCCTGGCCTGCTGAGTATTTCCACCATCTTCTGTTTTATTTCAAATTTCAAATGTCTATAGTGTATATAGTGTATAGCTTTGGTATTAACTATTGAGAAGTGTTTCTTGTGCCTTAAGAGTCACTGACCATACGTGTTTCCTTGTACATCTAGACCCTCCAAGAAATACTATCCTCCTTGTGAATGCAACGCAGGAGGAAGTAAAAGAAGGTGACTGCGTTACGCTTGTGTGTGTTGGGAACAGTTTCCCTGAGGCTAACTACACCTGGTACAAAAAAGAACAATCCATGAATAAAACGGAGATCCTTAATACTGCAAGCGGCGATATATTATTCAAAAAAATTTCAAGGAAGAATTCCGGATTCTATAACTGCATGGCTACAAATTATTTGGGACACAGTTTGTCTTCAGAAGTAGAAATTGACGTGCAGTGTGAGTATTTGGGTGTCTCTTTGCTCTGTTCGAGGAAAGTGATGGAATTATACCGTACAGGAACAGGCCCTACAGCACAACCTGTCCCTGTCAACCATGATGCCACAGCTAATATAGCCATTTGTCCGCATTTGGCCCATATCTCTCTGAGCTTTTCTTACCCATGTACCTGTCCAAGCACCTTTTAAATGCACTTACAGTATCTGTCTCAACTACCTCTTCTGTAAGCTTGTTCTATATACTCAGCACCCTCTGAGTGGAAAAGCTGCCCCTCAAGTTTGCATTAAATCTTGCCCCTCTCACCTTGAACAAATGTCCTCTTGTTGTTAGAAGCATAGAAAGTGGCTGCAGGACTAGGCCATTCAGCCCTTTGAGCCAGCATCGCCATTCAATATGATCATGGCTGATCATCCTGAATCAATATCCTGTTCCTGCTTTTTCCCCATATCCCTTGATTCCATTATGCCTAAGAGCTATATCTAACAAATATCTTGATTCCCCTGCACTGGTTAAAAGACTGCATTCACCCTATCTATTCCTCTCATGATTTAATAAACCTTTGTAAGATCATCTCTCAGCCTCCTGTGCTCCAAAGTATAAAGTCCTAACCTGTGCAACTTCTCCCTATATCTCATCACCTCAAATCCTGACAACATCCTCATGAATCTTCTCTGCATTCTTTCCAGCTTAATGGCACGTTTCCTTAAGCAAGTGAATATATTACACACATACATCCATTTCACCCACATGCAGTCCAGATTAACAGGCACGTATGAATATGCAAAAGTAAATAAGCATGGTCAGAAATGATTCCTTACTTAAGACGGCTTCAGAAATTCCTGAATGAGATTAGTTAATTGAATGAATTAATATTAATTAAGCATTGGCTATTGTAATGAGATTATGGAGCCACAGTGGTACAACTGGTAGACCTGCTGCCTTACAGCTCCAGAGACACAGGTTCAATACTGATCTCAGGTGCTGTCTGTGTGCAGTTTGCACATTCTCCCTGTGACCACACGGGTTTCCTCTGGGTGCTCAGGTTTCCTTCCACATTCCAAAGGAATGCAGGTTTGTGAATTACTTGGGCTCTGTAGAGAACGTTTCCCCTAATTTGTCGGGTGTGGATGAGAAAGTGAGATAAAATAGAACTAGTGTGAATGTGTGATCGATGGTCACTGTGGGCTCAGAGGGCTGAAGGGCCTGTTTCCTTGCTGTATCTCTAAAACTGAACTGAAAAGCTAAAGCTAAGATTCATACCTGTAGAGTTAGGAGTGAACTTAGAGCAGTGCATTAGTCCATTAAGGTGACATTTCAATCTTTCTAAGCAACAAGTTTAATTTTGTGTTGCAGACAAACCGGATAAAGTTACAATCAGCCAGGAACTTCTATACAAGTGCATTGCTGAGGCCAGTCCTCCTGCAGTCATCACATGGAAGATCAGTGACGACAGTATAAATCTCACTGATCCCAGGGTCAGTATAAAGTCAGAATTCAATGGCACTCATACAGTTAGTACACTGAAATTGGAAACAACAGCAAGCTTTTGTGTTTCGTGCCTAGCTCAGAATAAACATGGAGTGTCGGTGACAGAGAGGTGCCCACCTGGTAAGTATAAAAGGAGTTCTCTAACTTAACAAAGAGTAAGTACTTTCAATGCATGTTTTAATTAATCCTTACATTGTTCAGCAACAATAGTTTCACATAACATGAATAAAGACTAACTGTACAATCACATCTTGTCTCGTTCAGCAGGGGCTGCTTAGTTCTGTCACATTAACGCTGTAGGCCAAAAGTTAGCTTTGATAATAATAGTTATAGAATGGTGTGCCAGTCTGAATCGTAAGGAGCATTAGTTTAATATTGAGCCATGATTAGACCACAACTGGATGCCATGTTTCATTATGGCTTCCTTACAGAAAATAAGTATTGAACACTTAACTTTTGAGCAGCAAAGTTAGATGTTGCTCAAATTATGAGGATGCAGTAATGAGGTTGTGTTGCCTTTTGGTACTTTTCATTGGAAAAGGGATGAATTAGAAACAAACTTTAAAATTTAAACCATTGATGATTAAAAAAAAAATCCAATTAGATTATTCATTTTGGATTAACTATTCAAGATTAGATAAATAATTTTGCAGGTGTTTTTTACAATGGGGGCAGTGGGAATGACGGATTTGATACATGTGTTGCGGTGGAACAAGATGGTGATGGTATCACAGAACCATTGGGAATACGGTGCAAAAATATGTCCATTGTAATTGTGTCTGCAATTTAGTACAGCCAACCAATTGGTCCCACCACTTGGCCTTATGCCATAGCCCTATAAATCTTTTCCCTTGACAATTTTTTTGTTTGAAAGATATTCTGAATCTGCTTCTACCACATATTCAGACGATGTAGATCATAACAACTTGCTCCATAAGCAGATTTCTTCTGGTGGGCTTAATTTCTTTGGCCAATCATCTTAAATCTGTATTACTGACTTCCCCCATGCTATTTGTAGCATCTTCTTCTTATGTTCTCATTAAAACATTAATATTAATGGGGATACAGCTGGAAAAGGTGGTGAAGAAGGCTTTTAAACATTGACGTTATTCTGGCAATGGAGTATAGAAGTTACGATATTTTGTTACAATTGTACAAGATGTTGGTGAGGCCGCACTTGATGTTCAGTTTAGATCACCTTGCTATGGGAAAGATACCATTCAGTTGGAAAGAGTCCAGAGAAAATCTTTGAGGATGTGACCAGGATTCAAGGGTCAAATAATAGGGAGAGGTCGGGCAGGCTAGGACTTAATTCCTTGGAGCATAGGAGAGCGAGGGTGATTTTAAGGAGGTGAGAGAGGAAAGATTTAATAAGAACTTGAGTGACAACTTTCTTATGAATAGATATATGGAATGAAGTGTAGCGGCAGATTTTTATATCATTCAAGAGATTACTCCCTCTAGCCACTGTTGAACTACATAGTTAAGGAAAATGTTGTAATACGCATGTGAGCTCTCCGTGAGACCTTCAGAGCTTTGTCACAGATAAATCTTCATAACACAGTCTTTTGATTAATAGTTTCTTTATTGTTAAAGAAAAATAATAAGGTAATCATCCGACCTTATACTTCGACTCGTACACTTTAATCTTCCTCAAACTCCAGCATATCGCTTAAACATTAGAAAACTCCTCGTGTCTCAGTTAAACATCACATGGTCGAAAGGTTAACCTTCCCCATCTAAATTAAAAACTAAACTAAAAACTAAGATTCTGCGCAAGAAACCTAGCTCCAAGCACACCCTAGAATACGTCATAAATCCCACCCACATAATAACGGGCAGTCTAAAACACATGCCATAATTAATGAAACACAAAATAAGCCAAATGGCCACTACATACTGGCCCCTAATGGTTCTGAGTATATAACGAGCCAATTATTAATAAACATCAAAAAAGTAGCCATGAAGGTCATATATCAAAAGCAAAAGGTCGGGGAATTGAACCCCGGTCTCCTGCATGACCGGCAGGGATACTAACCACTATACTAACGAGGAAAATAGCATGCACTATATATCAGCAATCAGAATTCTTCAACAACTCTTCCCTCTTCACTTTTGCTTTCTAGACGCAAGCATAACTTGATTATTGATCTTATTGCTTCATCACCGGCTTTTCTAATTTATCAGTAGATATTTGATTAACAGCAATGGTAGGATAGTTCTTCCGGATCCAGTTTTTGTTATTCCTTCTCAAGGAGCCATAGATAACCCATCCAAGTCAGATTTTCACAGCATACGGTCCATCACCTTGGCTCCTCACAATCTGTATAGGTAAAAATGCCTTCAAAGCATTTGTTTTCATCAATAGGTCAACACTATAATTTATTTCAGATATCTTGACATCCTGAAGTTAAGGCCATGTTTCCTGCCATGAATTCATGTCTTGGTATATTTTGAAGACCAACAGGCATGGTTCCATGTGTAAACACTTCTGATATTGTTATAAAATTATCTTCATCCAGACTGGATATCTCCACACTTGTAATGTAATGACTCCTGCTCTCTTTATCTTTTTTCATGGTACGCAATCGAATCTTAGTCTCTTCTCCTGTGATGTTCAGTCTTCTCATCAGGTTTTCTGTACAAAAGGTAGTCGAACTTCCGTGATCCGAAAAAGTATATGTTTGCAACACTGTATTCGTTTTGCTATTCCTCACCTGCACTAGTAAGTTAGAAAAGATACAGGCTTCAACCCCAGCCCCAATATGACTTGAGGTGAGGTGATGGCATCACTAGTAGCTGGCTTCTTCTTCTGTTCTGTTTGCTCCGGTTCATCCTCTTCTATTTGCTCTGACAGCTCTTCTTCTACTTGCTCTGGTTCTTCCTCTTCCCAATGCTCTGGTGGCTTCTTTGCAATGTGAAGTGCTTCAGGATGATATTGCCTGCACTTATAACAAATTATAGGACCCTTACAGTCTCTCACCATATGTCCTTTTTTCAAACATCCAAAACAGATTCCCTCCTTTCAAGAAATCCATCTTTTTTTCATATTCTTTCATCTTGAATCTTCAACACCATCTTATGGTGTGACCAACTTCATCACATAGCAAACAAAATATTATTTGCTTGCTAGTAAATACATTTCCTTTCATTCCGTCTGTCATTTCCACAGCTATGGTTGTGGTAGCAAAACTGCTTCTCATAGGTTCTGATCTTTCTTTAGTTTTGGTAAAGGTAGAACCTTTGTTAGTTGCAATTGGTTTATAGTCTTCAATAGTCCCGTGGTGTGGTTCTAACATGTACTGTACTTCCCTTTCTAAGAAATCCACCAGGTCTGGTAGCCTGGCTCCTTGGTTTCTCTTATCCAATATTCCGCCTGCTTCATATCTCCATCTTTCTCTCAGTTTTCTGGGCAACTTGCTAATGATGATTCTAGTATTACTTGCAAGATTCATTTGCTCCATGTGGCCGAGATTTCTTATCGAGCTGCAACAACCTCTCAGAAATATTGTATAAATACTCAATGCCTCCCCATCTTCTGGCTTGATTTCTTTCCAATGCATGGACCTTCTCCATGTATGCATTAGCAATCCTCTGTTCATTACCACAACGTTCTTTAAGTAACCTTCTTGCCACTTTATACCCTTTGTTGTCAGGCTCATTTTGACAACTTTTCACAAGCAAGTACCTGAACATCTCCGCTTGTGTACTTCACCAGAAATCATAAGCGCTCCTTTTCATCCATAATTCTTGTTTCTAATACTTCTTCTAATGCCCTTACGAAAGCTTCATACCACAAAGGATCTCCATCATATGTAGGAATTTCTGCTGGTGATAGAGTGAGAGAGGTATTTTGTCGAGCTATGAATTAAGCTTGACTTTTCACCAATGCCAGGCCTCTGAAAAACATTGTCCGCTATTGGTTTGTCGCGAGCATCCACAGGCGCTCCATAAGTAGTTTGTTTCGATCTAGCACTCATTAGCTGAGATTAAGTTTTACCCATCTTACTCTGTTCCAATGGGCTTTCAGTGGACCTCAATTGTGGAATTGATCCAACTGCTGACTCACTTGGAGCAGTTTTTCCTCATTGTCCAGGGTTCATCATCTTCGATGCTCTGGAACTGCATCTTGAACCCTCACTTTCCAATATCTTCTTCTTAGATTTGACCACCGCCATCTTTGTCTCTAGTTCCAGTTGTTCTTCTTGTCATGTCATCTCTTCATTCTGTCGCTCAATCTCATGGTTCTTCTTCAAGGCATCCGCTTCAATTGAGAGCGAGGCTAGATCAGCTTCAACTCTCAATCGGGCAGAAACCCTTGATACTGAACTGGCTCTAGAACCAGATTTGTCCTGATCATCGTGTAGATACGTTCGAGATATTATCTTGTGATGTAATTTCACCTTCCATTCCAACACCTTGTTGCATCGCACCTCCAGCTCTTAAGCACGTAAGTGGTGGTATAATTTCAGATAACCACTCCTCTGCCTTATCCATGAAACCATTGAATACCTCCACCCTGTCTTTCAACCACTGGATGTGTCTTACGCGTTCTTCCCGAGGTGGCTGTGAACACAGCAGAACATTTTGTTTCTTTCCAACCTCTTGGCACAAGTTCCATAGTTGGCCCAGATTAGATTCTACTTTGATCATGTTCTTAACGGATTCCATTAGTTTCTTCTGTTTTTCAATTGATTTGGTAACCTGCTGCCGTAACTTGTTTCTCTTCTTCTTGGATTCTTTCAGGTAGGCAGCTTGTCCTTGACTGAGCTTGACTTCACCACCTTATGGTTCTTCTGGCGTGGCACTTTCTTCATCTTCTTGCTCCATCATTTAAAAAGAGGTCTTGGCAGATTGCCAAGTCTTTAAATCGAACAAACAAAGTCTTCTTCCAGTTGCTTTAATTTTGTTTTGTCAACATCTTCATCAGAATAATAACAAACTGAGATTGTAGGCAACATCTCTCAAACATCCACAGGCTTAACAATGACATTAGTTCAGAAGGAATGTGTGTATTCTAGACTTCAAAATAATCCAAGGTCAGTCTCTTCTGTTTTTTCAGACAGATTGGAACAAACACTTATTTGGCTATCTTCCAAGCAAGTGGCTCACATTTATTTTTTCTGGCTCTTCTTTTACAGAAGCGGGTTAAATTAAAGCTTTGCAACTTCAAAATTAAAAGAAATAATAGTCGATTTCCATTCACGTTCGTTAAAATGTATTCAGATCTTCAGATAAGTCCTGTCGCTGTTGATAAACCTCTAGGCCATCTCTGGCCGAGATCTATTATCTTCAGTTCCTCGGCTGGAACCATCCTTTTGACTAATACCTCTTTCGAGGTCCTAGTCTTTCTTCTGTCCCACTCTCTGGGACTGGCTTCCACCCCCCTCCCATCAGAGGTATTCTTGTACCTTATGTAGCAGCAGATTTTTATATCATTCAAGAGATTACTCCCTCTAGCCAGTTAGTTGAACTACATGATTAAGGAGAATGTCGTAATATGCATGTGAGCTCTCCATAAGGCCGTCAGAGCTTCTTCACATTTAAATCTTCATACACTGTCTTTTGATGAATAGTTTCTTTATTAATCAAAAGATTAATAACTCAGTTATTAAACTCTAGCATATCGCTTAAACATTAGAAAACTCCTCGTGTCTCGGTTAAACGTCACATGGTCAAAGAGTTAACCTTCCCCATCTAAGTTCAAAACTAAACTAAAAACTAAGCTTCTGCGCAAGAAACCTAGCTCCAAACACACCTTAGAATACGTCATAAATCCCACCCACATAATAACGGGCAGTCTAAAATTTAAAGACACACAAAATAAGCCAAATGAAGTACAAGAGGAAGAAGTTGAGGCAGGTACAAAAGCAATATTTAAACAACATATGGATTGGAATGTTTTAGAGGGATATGGGCCAAACATGGGAAAAGATTGGGTATCTTGGTCAGTTTGGATGAGTTGGGCCAGGGCCAGTTTCTTTGCTGTTTAATACTATTAATAGTTCACACATTTCTTGACTCCTGATTCTCTTAGAAGAACAATTTTTGTTTCTCCATATAATTGAGCGTCTTTATTGATGTATTTGAGGAAATTATCAATCTCTGTAATACAGTGAAGAAGATAGAGATATTGGGTTAAGTTGCAAGAGGTGATTTATGTGGGTGAAAGCTCACAAACCAGCTCCAAGCCAAGCTGAAAGGCTTCTCAGAACAAGCCTCTCATTGGGTCAATTCTTAGCAGCCATATTTAAGGCTGAAAGTTGTGTAGCCAGTTCTCTACAGATGCTGGCTTACAAAAAAAGACGCAAACAGCTGGAGTAAATGCGGATCCCAGTCATGATCTCTGGAGAACATGGATAGGCGATGTTTCAGGACGAGACCCTTCTTCAGACTGAATGTGATGAGGAGGAGAGGTAAGAAAGCTGGAAGAGAAGAGGGCAGGACAAAAGTTAGCAAGTGATGGGTCATGCGAAAAGATGTGAATGTAGTTGGAAAAAGGCTAGAGATTAAATTCTCTGACCGTTGCTCCCTTTGAACTCAGGTTCCTGCATTTACCACATAAAGAATCTCCCTGACTCCTCAATCCTCAAATGTCCAAAATGGTTCTCCTGATTTGTAACCATCATGTGTAATTTTGTAGAATCTCTTGCTCTGCAGACATATTTCATTGCTACTGTTTAGTATGTGTTGCTTCATCAAACACTTACTAATAAAAGAGAAATCACCTGGAGTTGCCCAGAACTGATTTGTCCCATCTAATAGCTTGCTGCACATGGCCACAATATTTCATCAATTAAATATTGCTTGTAAGGATGAGGTGGTGCACCTTATATTGCATCTATGGGCACATTAATCTTACTTTTTGCCAATGACACCATTTGATGGTATGGTGTTGCAGCAGATTGTGCTGTTGCCTCAGCTCCAGAAACAGAGGTTCATTCCCTATGTGGGGTGATGCCTGTGTGGAGTGGGCACCTTCATCCTCTAAGTGCATGGGTTTCCATTGGCTGCTCTGCTCTCATGTCTGAGTTGGTCGGTTGACTGGCAATTGTAAATTGTCTTTAGTGTGCGGGTGGGCGGTAGAATCTGCAGCAAGTTGCCAGGAATGTAGGAAGAATAAAATGGGTAAGAAAAGGAATGGCCTGGTGGCCAGCGGGATATTAGTAGGCCGAAGGACCTGTTTCCATGCTGTATCTCTCAGCAACTTTATTATAATGAAAAAAAAAACTGCTTTACAAAAGAGACAGTATTACCGGGGAACAAAGCTAAAACAGGGGGTCAGGGGAGCAGCAATGGAGAGGAATGGGCCAACTTGAGCAAGAGCCTTGTTTTGAGGCCATGACAATATTTATGGGTTAGTTAGATCCATTTTCATACCCTTGCTCATTACTGTCATACGTTTGATACTGAGCATGAACAGGCTTTACCTAATTTTACCTCTGCCATTTTTTTCGGTAGGTTCATATACAAAAGTGTTGCTCCTGATCGTTGGGGTAATTGCCAGTGGAGCAGTTGTCATCATTATATTTATAATTGTCGCTTGGAAGCGGAAGAAAGAAGTGATTGAAGGTAAGCTTGTTATCATCCTTGAACCTCTTGCATCCTCTTGCAGAGGGAACCCTTTAACAAGTGATAAGATCTTTTCATTTCAACATAGCAAGCTGCAAACATGCTTGATCCAAGGACTTCTCTTGTATGGCCATACCAAGCATGGATGAAGCACACTTCATGGCACTAATAGCAATGGTGCCATGCTCAGAATCTTGAGCATGCAAAGACCAGTTGTTTGGCTCCTGGATAGTAATTTTTGGTGTTAATTAAATAGTGCATGGGCAAAGCAGGTAAATGGTGTGAGATTGATATGTGAACATTTGCTCGTTATTATTATGAGCTACTTGAGGCTGTAATGCTGAGCAAAAAAAAAACTGCTGGAGAATCTGAACAGGTCACACAGCATCTGAGCGGAAATGGACAGGTGATATTTTGGGTTGGAACACATCTTCAAGACTGGAGTAGATGGCAGAAAGCTGGTAGGGAGAGGAGAGGGGACGGGGTGTGGGAAGAATTGGCAAGTGATAGGTGGAACCAAATAAGGAGGGGGCAATTGACAGATGACTCAGGTGGGGAGAGAAGGGTTGGGGTAGTGACAAAGTCTGGAGGTGATAAGTGAAGGACAGAGGGCTGTAGAGGGTGGATTTGGATAAGAAAGGGTGGGATGTTGAACCAAGGTAAGGA
Organism: Leucoraja erinaceus; assembly: GCF_028641065.1. Lineage (NCBI taxonomy): Eukaryota > Metazoa > Chordata > Chondrichthyes > Rajiformes > Rajidae > Leucoraja > Leucoraja erinaceus. Next base: position 8,922,097 of record NC_073387.1, read on the forward strand.
TGGTGGGTAGATGGGAATGAGGTCAGTTTATTGTCACGTGTAACAATTAAGGTGCAGGATGGGCAATAGGAGACCTGAGGGACTTGAAAGAGGGGGAAGGAAGTGTTTGACAAGGGCAAAGGAAGTGGAAAGAAAGGTATGCAGGCGATGCAAGACCTTCTCCTTTGCCTCCATTTAAAAACCCAACTCCCCTGCCAGGTGAGACGAAGGTTTCCATTGTACCTCCACCAGCTACACCGATTGTATTTGGTGCTCTTGATGTGGTCTCTGACCTTTCTCCCCCTGGCTTCCTCCATTGTCAAGTGAGGTCACACCCAAGCTGAAAAAACGGCACCTCACTTCCACTTGGGTGGACCATAACCTTACACCATTAACATTGAATTTTCCTATTTCAGATAAGCAGTAACTTCCCCCGCACCCCACACCCCATTATTCTATCTCCTCATCTTCCCAGATCCACTAATGCACGCCTTTTTTTCCACTCACCGTCATTCCCCTCACCCAATTCATTTTCCCTCCTGCATTTCCTCCTTCTGCTCATCACCCACCCTCAACGGTACCTGGCCCCATGTTCCACCACTTCCACCACCACTGCCATGCCTAACCTCTGGTTCATCGTTTTATTTCCCACCTTCCTTTCTAATCAGATTCCAGCATTTTCTACTCATTTATCTTCACTTATCTCCTCCACCATTGGTCATTATATCTCCCTCCTTCTGTCATCTGCCACTAGCCCCTCCTCACCTGAATCCACCTACCTCTTGTCAGTTCTATCCCAACACCTTTATCTCACATATTTCTATTAGTCATCACCCTTCTACTTTATCTTTAGTTTCAGTTTAGTTTCGAGATACAGTGTGGAATCAGGCCCTTTTGCCCACCGAGTCCACACTGACCAAAAATTCCCGCACATTAACACTACCCTACAACACTAGGGACAATTTTACCAAGCCAATTAACCTACAATTAACTGTCTTTGGAGTTTGGGAGGAAGCTGAGGATCTCGGAGAAAACCCACGCAAGTCACGGGGAGAACGTACAAATTCTATATAGACAAGCACCCGTAGTCAGGATCAAACCTGGGTCTCTGGCACTGTAGGCAGTAGCTCTGCCGCTACGCCACCGTGCCACCCTGAGATATTATCTGTCTGAAGAAGGGTCCAAATCAGAAATGCTGTCCCTCCTCAGATGACCTGCTGAGTTCCTCTAGCAGTTTGTATTTTGATGATGGTGAACTACATCCATTTAATTTGTGTTTAGATTTGATGATGACTGACATGCCTGACTTCTGAATTTTCTTCGGCCTGGGCAATACTCCAAAGGTTGCAGGTCTGAGCTAAAACCTGAATAATGGACACATTGGAAGTTCATGCCATATTGTTACATCAACTGACTACTTATTTGCAGCTTTTCTCATGAAACGTTATAAGAAATAAACTGTACCTAATATGAAAAAAAATCCCTCGTCATATGCTTCTATTTAATTTAAAATTTTATTCTTTAGCATATCAATTGTTTATATATCATATGTATTTATTTTAAAATTTGGGCTTTTGGCTTCAGCCTGAGTTCATTGTTTTGATTGTGAACTCTTCAGCCTTTTGGAATCGCTTTTTAGACTTTAGACTCTAGAGAGACAGTACAGAAACAGGCCCTTTGGCCCACCGAGTCCGCACCGACCAGCGATCACCACATGCACTAACACTTTCCTGCACACTAGGGACAACTTACAATTGTACTGAGGCCAGTTAACCTACAAACCTGTACATCTTTGGAGTGTGGAAGTAAACCAGAGCACTTGAAGAAAACCCACGTGATCACAGGGAGAACGTACAAACTCCATACAGAAAGCAGCCGGAGTCTGGATCAAACTCTGGTCTTCGGCGCTGCAAGGCAGCAACTCTACCGCTGCACCATTGTGCCACCCTCAACATGATATGATGTGGATCTCAGATCATCTCAAATGGTGGGATTTCTAAATAATCGCCAGAAGGTAGATGCCCCATCTGATTTCCAGTGCCTGAAGCTCCTAGATAATTTACTGGAGCAAGGGACCCCTGATTGTTTCCAAGTGCTTGCAATCTACAATGAGCTCCAGCGGCTGGAGATCCCAGGTGATCTTCAGGTTCAGCACATCACTGTGGTACATATTCATTCTTGGCACATTTGCCTTGTGATTAGATTGTATAACATGACTTTAATTGTCATTTTGTGATTGAAATTGATCAATAGGTTGGTGGTGGAGAGAGTTAACATCTTCAAATTTAGATTCTTGGGCATTAACATTTCAGATCTGGCACCAACACATTGATGTGATCACTAAGAAAGTACACCAGAGCCTCTAATTTCTTAGAAGTTTAAATAGATCTGGTGTATCTCTGAATACTCTAACAAACTTCCACACTGTCGTAAGTAAACTGAATAGTTGCATCAGGGTCTAGTATGATAATTCCAATGCATGGGAATGCAATAGGCGCAGGGAGTGGTTGAGTCAACCTGATCCATCCTGCGCACAACCTCTACCATCCATTGAACACATCTAAATGAGGCGCTGCCTCAAGAGTTTATCATCAAGGATACCCACCATCGAGGCTATACCCTCTTCTCATTGCTACCATCAGGCAGGAGGTCCAAAACCCCTATGTCCCAAACTGACAGGTGAAGGAACAGCCATCTTCTTACAACTCTAAGGTTTTTGAAGCAGCCTGAACAACCCTAATCCTATCTCAAACATTGTGGTCCACATCTTGCACTAACATGGACTTGTTTTATTTCTAATTATGAACAGCCATCTTCTTACAACTCTAAGGTTTTTGAAGCAGCCTGAACAACCCTAATCCTATCTCAAACACTGTGGTCCACATCTTGCACTACCATGGACTTGTTTTATTTCTAATTATGATTTTGGACTAATGTTTTTTTTGCAAATGTTTCTTTCTTTTATGTGTAATATATTATATTGTGGTCTAAGTCCATGAGTCTGCGATGTTGCCACAATCAAGATCTGTATTGTATCTGTGCATCGCTGTGTGGTGCATAAAACCCAACTTGACATGACTTGAATTGAATGCGGAGAAAATCAATTCACTTTTACCTCCTGAATAAAAAACAACGTCCACCAAAGTAGAATGCCACAAAGACCACAGTATGATGAAACATTGACCAGATCAAGTGACTGGCTTGGAGAGCAAAATAAAATCAACATTACAGTGTTCGTGGTCCATAAAAATAAGAACTACCATCCAATGACAGTTTAAAAGAATAAAACCAGACAGATGCATCATTTCAAGAGGTTCAACAAATTATACCATAGGGTCTATGCTCAGATATCTGACAATGTATTTGGTGGAAAATGGAAATCTGAAAAGTTTATAAAATGAAAGAGCTTTAATGATGCCAACAAAGTGAATGTGCTTCCATTTATTGGGGGACACCCACACTTTAAATATTTATCTCAATCCCTGTCTGTGGTTTTGAGGTCAACCAGGGGCGTTGTACGATTGGCAACCTCACCAACAGTGTCTGTTTTTTCGTCTTTTTTTGTTATTTTTAGTCTGTTTTGAAAGATTGTTTTAATGTTCTCTGACGTTTTATGTGGGGGGTGGGGGAGGGGTCGGGGAAAACTTTTATTTTCTTACCCTGCCAGATTACTTTCCGGCTAATTTCTCCGGTCGCTCTGGAGCCTAACATCTTGGAGATGGAGGCCTCACTTAGGACTGACATAGAGCCCCACCGCGGGGCGCGGTGACTTTGAGCCCCATCGCTCCAAATGCGACCTGCGGACTTTACCAATGAGAGCTCACATCTCGGGAGAGACTGTGGATGTTGGGATCTCCAATGACGCAGAAGGTTCGACAAGCCCTGACCTGGGATCCGATCACTCAGCGCGGGGGAGCTGAGATTCCCCTCCGATGCAGGAGTGTTTGCCCCGACGCGGAGGGCCTGAACGCCACCGGCTACAGGAGTAAGATCATTCCTTCAACGGAAGGCTCAAGACCCCTGACTGGGGTAGGACAAAGAGGGGAAGTCACAGTGAGGAATTTGGAGGTCACTGTGGCGGATGTTTATGTTAAAATGTTTTTTGTGCATTCTGTTGCTTTTTATTTTTATGACTAACTTGGCAAATGAAATTCCTCGTATGTTGCAAAACATACTTGGTTAATAAATTATTATTGTAGTGTATTGTATTGTAAAACCAAGGACCTCAAAAATGCATGCAGGTAGGAGTTTCTCTTGATTTTCTTTACAAACGAGTGGGAAAATAAAAAGTTGTCTTAGCACAAGAATCTCTACCCTGTCAATAGCTCATTTAATCTGCCGCTTGTCCTGAGAGCATTGTACAGATCTATGAAGTATGAAATCCCTTTGACTTCATCATTATGGCATGTTACTCCACTATAGATTTGATACATTTTATAAATTTTCTGTTATACTTAGTTAAGGGCCTGTCCCACCTAGGTGATTCTGTACACGACTGCCAGGGACTAGTTTTAATGGAATTCACCAACGACACCTGGCGACAACCTTCGACAGCACCTATGTCAACCTACAACAGCAAAAATTGCTGCCACTGTCGCCGAGAATTTTTCAACATGTTGAATATTTCGCGGCAATCGCCTGTAGTCGCCCAAACAATTGCCTAAGTGGGACTGGCCCATTACTCTTTATTTTTAACTTTGTGTTTGGACATCTGTTCATCACTGACACTTTCTATTTTCATTTCAACCTATTTAAAAAGGCTCAGGCAAGGAAGTCCATGGAAGAATAAAGTGTATATTCCTTTTTGAGTTTGGGTTCTCATAGGATTTGAAGAATGTTTGGTCTTTATTTATCTCTTGCTTTGTTTTGTTTCAGGGCAAGAGCTGGAGAGTGATTCCCAACCAGTGATCTATACTGAGGTACAGACACCAAAAAAGGTTGGTAAAAGTGATACTATTTAATCCAGCTTCTACTTTCTGCATTGATATTGCTTCATGAAGAATTAAATCACCTGTTGGGGTGTCACAGAGAGGGGAGACAAGGTGTAGCTGTTTGCTTTAAACTGGTTCAAGAGTCATGAGTGTTTTATTGTCATATGTACCAAATAGAACAATGAAATTCTTACTTGCAGCAGCACAACAGAATATGTAAACATAGTACTCTGCAAACATTAAACACAAGCCTCCCCTAATTCCCCCTTTCCCTACTAGTTCCCTACCAGTTCCCCCCAGGGGAGGTTTGGTCCTCCAACTCAAGCCATTCCCGAATGTAAGATTCCAGCAATCGCCTGCCTCCCTCAGAAGTGGGCTTAAAAAAAAAATCCAATTGCACTTGCCCTGCGTGTTGCAATAGCAATCCGCCCTCCCCCTCCTGTGAGGTGAAAAGTTCAGAGTGTTTCTGTGTCACACCATTTTATCAAAGTGTATTGGAAGCTGGCAGGAATGATTTTAATGAAAAATGTGAATTACAATATGTCTGCTCCCCCAACAGTGTGGTCTCCCAATGCAATATTCCACCATCAGTCATTCCCCCAACACAACTTAACCCATTCCCGAACGTAAGATTCCAGCACTGCTCTGCTTACCTCAGCAGTGGACTTCAATTCCACTGCCATTTCCACTTCAATTCCAATTCCACTTCCACTGCCTGCCACATCAGTTCGAACTGCAATACCAATTGGCCCTTCCCCTCCTGTTGAAAAATCCCATTGTGAAAAGTTCAGTGTTTTTGTCTTGAAACTTTGTATCAAAGTGTGTTGGAAGCTGGCAGGAATAATTTTAACAGGAAAAATCTTGTGGAAGGTGGCATTTTTAAAGCTTTAATCATGAATAACGTGAAATATAGGATGAAATGTTAATTGAAGCTGATCACTGCTAGCCGAGCCATTGTGATGTCATCAGTTGAAGCTGGTTGTTTTAAATTTAGTCTTTTGATTTTTTTAAACTTTTATCCAGTAATGAGTCGAGAATATGTCGAGAAATAAAACATAAAATGTTCAGTGAAGGGTTTCTCTGCCTCGAGGAGAAAAATATCAATCAGAATATGTAAAAATGTGATTTTTACTGAGTAGTGTTTTTGCAAAGATGTAAAGACAACCACATATACACACACATATACACACACACATATGCACACTTCAAGATCAGACTTTTAATAAATATTTGATATGATATATGTGTGTGTGTGTGTGTATATTTATATATATATATATGTGTGTGTGTGTGTGTATATATATATATATATACACACACACATATATATGCACATATATACACATACACACTACATATACATACACACACATTCTAATATATACTTTTTCTATATATACATACATACACACACACACACACACACACACACATATATAAAGTGTATATATATGTATGTGTGTGTGTGTGTATGTGTGTGTGTGTACGTGTGTGTGTGTGTGTGTGGTTGTGTGTGTGTGGTGTGTCTTTGTCTTTACATCATCAAAAAAACACTACATGGTAATGATTACATTTTTACATATTCTGATTGACAATTTTCCCATCGAGGCAGAGATCACCTTCACTGAACATTTTATGCTTTATTTCTCGACTTATTCTCGACTCATTACTGATTATAAGTTAAAAATAATCAAAAGACTTTGAATTTAAAACGACCAGCATCAACTGATGATGTCACAATGGCTTGGCTAGCAGTGATTTCACGTTATTTGCAATTAAAGTTTTAAAAATGCCAACTTTCACAAGCCATTTTTTTAATTGTTAAAATCATTCCTGCCAGCTTCCAACACACTTTGATACAATGTTGCGACACAGGAACACTCTGAACTTTTCACCTCACAGGGCACCTCACAGATGGCTAGGGCAAATTGCTATTGCAACACACAGGGCAAGTACAATTGGATTTTTTTTAAAGCTGCTGAGGGAGGTAGGGGTGTGCTGGAATCTTACATTTGGGAATGGCTTGAGTTGTTCTCTGTGATGTTCAAAGGAAAGACTGAACTCTTGAAGTGTTTCTATAGCCCATCCATAGCCCCCATAGCCTGCTGTGGGGGCTATGGATAAGGAATGGGTGTGTATATATATAGCCAATGCCACTAAGTCTATGTAGTTCAGAGCTTAATTGGAGTTTGTAGTGTTTAATAGGCTGAAAGGGAATAGTGGGGAAAAGCCATTCCTGAACCTGGACATTACAGTTTTCAGGCTCCTGTATCTTCTTTCTGATGGCAGAGATGAAATGAGTGTGTGGCCAGGGTGGTGTGGATCTCTGATGATGTTGGCTGCCTTTTTGAGACAATAACTCCTGTAAATCCCTTCGATGGTGGGGAGGTCAGAACCTGTGATGGACTGGACAGTGCTCACCACTGTTTGCAGTCTTCTTCGCTCTAGGGCATTCAATTTGCGGAACCAGGCGGTGACACAACCAGTCAATATGCTCTCTACTGTAGTTCAAGAGAGTCCTATCTGACATACCGACTCACCGCAATCTTCTCAGGATTCCTTTATAATTGCATCAGTGTGCTGGGTCCAGGAAAGATCTTCACAAATATGCATGCCCAGGAATTCAAATTTTTTGACTCTCTCCACCATTGTCCCATTGATAAAGACAGGTTTGAGGGTCCTCATGCTTCCTCTTCCAAAGTCACCAACAGTACAAGTAAGTGGCCAAGCTGACACTACAATACCGCCAAGACAATGGGCCTTTATGGCCATGTTAAGAACTCTACTTCTATAACAACTCAGACTTGATAATGTCACCAAACTAGGTGACTCTTGTATACTGTTTCAGTGTACTATTCCAATAACTGGTACTGAATCTGTACTTATGTCTACTAATACTTTTACTGAATTGTATGCATAGTTTCACTGTACCTCGGTACATGTGACAATAAAAATATTGAACCATTGTCCATTGACATGGCAGACTGATCCAGAAGGCAAAGATGCAAGGATCCATGGTGAATTGGTAGCTCGGATTCAGAACTGGCTTACCCATAGTAAGTAGATGGCGGAGGTGGAATTATGTTATCCTGGCTGGAGGTCTGTGACCAGAGTGTTCTATAGGGATCTATGCTGGGAGCTCTGTTGTTTCCAAATGATACAAAAATTGGTACAATTGCAGAGGGTGAAGAAGGCTGTCAAAAGATGCAGTGGGATATAGATCAGTTAAGATATAAGCTGGGAATGACATTTATCATTTTATCTGGGCAAGTGTGAGGTGTCACACTTTGGGAGGGAAAAGGGTACAGTTAATGGCAGGACCCTTAAGGGTCTGTCCCACTTGGCCGTCATTTGCGCGTAATTTACGCAACATCATTTACACATCACGACACACGACGCGGGTGTGGTGACACGCACATGATGCGCGCATGGTGCGTGGTGACATAGGCAGTGATGTGTGGCCGCGCATGGCTCCCCAGGATTTTGGTATGTACAAAATCTTTGTGCGGCATCTGCGTGATGCGCAAATGATGGCCAAGTGGGGCAGGCCCTTTAACAGCATTGATGTGCAGAGAGATCTTGGGGTCGAAGTCCATAACTCCACTGAAAGTAACAACGCAAGTAGATAAAGTAATAAAAGATGGTGTATGGTATGATTTTCTTCATCGTAAGAGCATTGAGTACAAGAAATCAATTTACATTTTTATTGAATTTTGTTGGGCATATTTGGAATAGTGTGTAGTTCTGATCACCCCATTACAGGAAAGGAAGTGGAGATCTTGGAAAGGGTGCAGAAGAGGCTTACCAGGAAATTGCGTGGATTAGAGGGTATTAACAATAGGTTGGTCAAACTTGGATTGGTATCTCTGGAGTGTTCGAGGCTGAGGGGAGAACTAACAGAAGTTGCTCCAATTATGGGAGGCTCAGATGGGTTAGATAGTCAAAACTATTTTCAAAACTTGGAAATGTCAAAAACTAGAGAGCATAGCTTTAAGATCAGAGGAAGAAAGTTTAAAGGCGATGTGCGAGGCAAGTATATTATATTGTGTGCGGTATGTGCCTGTAATGCATTGTGAGGGTGGTAGACGTATTTAAAAGGTTTTAGATAGGGAAAGGCATGGAGGGATATGGAAAACATGCAGGGAAAGGGATTAGCTTAGGTACTATTATGTTCAGCACAGACATGGTAGACTAAAGGCCTGTTCCTGTGCTGCACTGTTCTACGTTCTATGTATATACTAAGATGGATTTTGAAATTGTGGACAATAAGGTAGAGGAATTGAGAAGATGAGGAAAGTTGTCACAAAAAGAGGCAGATATGGAAAGCTATGTTTACAAAACGTGTGGGTGAGGTGTCGAGGCGCATAGGTTACAGACGTAACAAGGTGTAACAATATTGGAGCCAACTGTAGGATTTTGTTTTGAAGATAGACACAAAATGCTGGATTAACTCAGTGGGACAGGCAGAATCTCTGGAAAGAAGGAATGGGTGATGTTTTGGGTCGAGAAGAAAACATCTGATCACAGGCATAGAGGAGTAATTTATCAACTTAGTTCCTAAACTGGCACGAGAATAAAAATAGAAATTATAAAGTCACAGAAAGATACAGATACTGAAACAGACCCTCCAGGCCACCATATGATGACCATAAATCACCATCTGTTTAATCCCATTTAATTACATGAGCAATGTAAAACAAATACTACAAGGTCATTGCAAGGTCATTGTCCTGAATATTACTCAATGAGAATTGCAGAATCCAATGGCAAGGTAATTAATTATGTTGGCACACAGTTCTGACTGCAGTTATCTGAAATTCTGTGAGATTGGCTTCCTTGGTTTACTGAATGTTCTTCATTCCAAAATAACACAAAAACTTGCTTTTGTACAGCAACTGTGAAATAATAAAACGTTCAGGTGAAACTTAACTTTAGGTCACTTCAGTTACATAGGTGAGATAAGGTGATTGAGACATGTACAAAGGCAACATTTAAGGGACATTTCGACAGGTAAAGGGATCGGAAAGATTTAGAGGGATGTGGGTCAGATGGGACGGGTTTGAATGGGCATTTTGGTCATCATCGACAAGTTGGGTTGAAGGGCGTGTTTCTGTGCTGTATGTCATGACTCAATGACTAAGTTGATAAAATGGACACATGGGCATTAGCGTTGATGCCCAGTAGATTTGAAGAAGTTTCTTAAAGTAGAGGAGTTGTAACAAGAAGAAAGAATTACTGCAGGAATTTCTGACTTCTGTTTAGATAGTTCAAGCCTGAACTGCCGATGAAGCAATGCTGAAATTTGGGGATGGACAAGAGGTCAGAATAAGATTGAGCGCTCAGGGTACAGAGGAATTTACAGTGAAGGCGAGGAGTGAGATTGTGGATATATTGGAAAAGTAAGGATGAATCCGTGAGCATGGTTGGGGCGGAAATTCATGGGGATGAACAAATATGGGCAGCACAGCGATAGAGTTGCAGCGCCAGAGATCCTGGTTCAATCCCATCTTCAGGTGCTATTTTATTTAATTTTATTTTATTGTTTATTTCGAACAGAATAAAAGAATAAAAAGCAAGTGTGAAACAGCATACAATAAAGAAAACAAAAATATTTATAAAGTGTCATAAACAATATCTATAAATAAATGAAATCGTATGTGTCCGAAAAGGAGCTGAAGAAGCCAAAGCTTATTAATTCCCACCCCTTATTCAAGTGCTTGTAATTATCTTGTACAAATTTAGAGGCTATATGTACACCATATGTACACCAGCCACTATATGTACACCAAATTATTTACATTTAAACACTAATCAAATATTTACAAAGCCATACAAAAAAGAAAAAACCCTCATATACTATACAGTATCTTAGTCATATATACAACCCATCACTCTATAATCACCCTTCCCAATACAAACAGTATAACAAATATCCCACTAACAATCACCTATCCTCATCCCAATATCCTTTTAAACAAGTGTTTTTGTACATCTTTTGAAACTGAATTATGCTATCTGTTTGGAGTTTGTACGTTCTCCACCGTGACCGTGTGGGTTTTCTCCAAATGTTCCGCTTCCTCCCACACTCCAAAGATATACAGGTTTGTAGGTTCATTGGCTTGGTATAATTGTAAATTGCCCCTAGTGTGTGTAGGATAGTGTTAGTGTGTGGACTCGGTAGGCCGGAAGGCCTGTTTCCGCCCTGTATCTCTAAACCAAACTAAACTAGAAGAATATGAGGCATTGTGAGGGAGAGTTGAACTTTAGCAGCATCTCTTATTGTCCCTCTCTCTGCAGACTCTGGGAACTCAGTCTGAGACCAGCGGGAGACGAGAGAATGAATTTGCCTATGCCAACCTGCAGCACGAATCAAATGGCAAACAAGCTAAAGGTCAGAGCAACAGAGTGGAGTTCTTGGGAGCCGTGTGAAAGAACCTGGAACGAATGCCTGCAATCAGTTAAATAACACACAGGCAGCACAGAATTGACAACACCTGAAACTGGAGCCGAACAAGGTGGTGCGTGGTGGTTTTTACGGGTAAACCCTGACTGTATTTTGTTTGTGCAATGAAAACAAAATAGGCACAGGCTGTTATCTATATAATATATCAGAAACCTTGCAGATTATGTGTCCTTCTGCAGTTTACTTCCACACTTTGTGGCACACTTTCTCCTGACAAATGTTTGCCCTTTCTACTTCTCCTCTTCTGACTCTTTCAATCATATACGTTTCTACTTCTTACTTTGCTCCTTGCACGGAACTTGCACGCCATTAATTTATTTACCCTGCTTCGTTTATCCCATCCCAGTTCGCTCATCCAATTTTTTTCTGCTTCCAACTTGAACCCAGTCTTTACTCTCATAGTTGTGAGTAATGTCCCATAAATGGTTGAACAAGCCTGGCTGTACACGAGGGCTCTGTAAATACTTCTAAACTCTTTTTATCTTGGATGTGCAGAATTGTTCCAAAATTGTCTCCACCAATGAATTGAGCTATAATACAGCATAGACAGTGTATTATGCAGCAAACAATATCAATGAACTCAGTAAATAGTCTACATAAAGAAAAAACAAGATTCTCCCAATAATAGCACGATAATTTCCCTAGAAGAAAATGCAAAGCATGAAGCAATGCTACATACAAATTGTGTGCATAAAATCAACCTGGCACTCAGTAATGTGAGCATCATACCTGATTGATAGAATAATTCATCCACCATTTGCATTCTACTCAGTACAAAGGCTGCCATTATTTGCAACCGTGGATGTTAACTAAGTCTCCCCCTGCTTTTGCATTTAAAAAGTCACAGTACTGGAAATATGTGCAAGCTCCAGTATTGGATGGAACAGTGGATGTAAAATGGTGTTCTCTTACCTTGAGCGCCTGAATCGAATTTCACTGTACCTTAATTGGTACATGTGACAATAAACTGACCTTGACCTTGACACATTGAAAATGAATTATCCTCTGCACATGGGATCAGAATTTTCTCAGTCTACTGACTAATATGGTACGATCTGAACAGTGAGCTGTATTCAAATTTTTAATTACCCTGGGTCTGACTGATCTGATTTAAATTGGCTGAGCATGCATGGTGACTGAAACCATTCCAGATGCTGTTAAAGTATACCACAAATATCCTAATTTACACCAAGTCCTGTTTACTAAATGACCGTCATGTCTTGCTGAAAACCCCTGTTTAACTTTGGGTGTGTTAAGGTGCTCACAGGCTGGTGCAGCTTAGAGGGCGTTTTGCATTGTATTTAACAACATGAATGTTTAATGCATTGCGTTCCAAAAGAGCCAATTCTTCAACAACATTCACCAAGTAATCTGTGGATGTACTGGAGTGGGTGTAGGAAGGGCAATGAAAGGCTATCAGAAATTATCAGTCCTGTCTGCAACATAAGATAGGAAAAATAACTCTCTTATATGTGCAGTGCTCATTTCTTCTGACGTTGACAAGCAAAATATTATCAAATTAAACTGAGAAGCTCATGTAATTTGTGCCAGCTAATTATCTAAAGCATTTATATAAAGAGGAACATTAATTGGAAGGTAAAGCTTTACAGGAGGAGGCTGCTGGTATAGTGTATGTGACATTGCTAGATGAAGATGAATTATGTGTCAACTCTGCCTCTTTACACAGACATGAAGGGTTCAGAAAAGGTTATTTTAGCTGCAATATCTTCTCCTTTTTACAACACATGTAGATAATTGTATGCACTTCTAAACCACAATCTGTCAATGTTTCTCGTAAACACCACACACTTGTATGTTAGCCAGTGATTCATTGTGTTGGGATTTCCCCTCGTATGCAAATATTCTCAGAAGAACACGTATAAGGTTTTCATACCATTACCTGCTCCCAAACTCCAAAGCTTCCTCTCCTTCTCCTTACAATTATTATGTTTGGTTTCCTTTCTCACTGTCCATCTCCCATTCAATCAACTGCCTCTTCAGGTTCCCAAGTCTGCTTGAGCATATTCCAGACAGTTCACCATATAGAACAATAATCCCACTCTTTTTCCCTTCAATTAAAGTCAATCTGACAGGAGAGTCTTTGCAGAGCGCTACCTTCTCATGCCAACTGCATTGCCACATTCATTAATGCATTGTTGGTCAATCTTCTTTCATTGATTCCCAATATTGATTCTACTGTCCTCTGATTTTTCTTTTGGGTGTTGTCGGCAATATCCTGGAATATTAATCTTTACTCCTGAGAAATCCAGGAAAATCCAGGAGAACTGACAACCTTTATGTGTTAGTCTGTATGAACCCATATCTATCTATCTATCTATCTATCTATCTATCTATCTATCTATCTATCTATCTATCTATCTATCTATCTATCTATCTATCTATCTATCTATCTATCTATCTATCTATCTATCTATCTATCTATCTTGCTTGCTTGCTTGCTTGCTAGCTATTTTTTTCTCTCTCTACCTCTATACGTATCTCCACATGTATTGATCTAATCACATTTTTGAACGTTTTTCTGTCTCTTTTTCCTTCAACCTGTCTTTCGCACTCTTGTTCTCTGTTAGTCTTACTTTATATATCTCACCATTTTTCCATTTCTATGGAAACATCTATTTGCTTTTTCCCAACCTACTTTATTTCATTTTCTGTCTGTCTGGCACTCTCTTGCTCTCTCTCTCTCTCTCTCTCTCTCTCTCTCTCTCTCTGATTTGTTTTATTCGCTTTAACTTACAATGTAGCCTAACATTCCATTGTAAAACTTCTACAGAACTAAATTTTGGCATCTATTGAAATAATTGCAATTAAAATATATGGTCTGTCAATGCAGGTATAGGGAGGAGTTTAACTAGAAACTAACATTAAAAGTACCATAAGTTAAATCTAGAAATAATGTCAATAATTAATCAAAATTTTAGCAAATCAGAATTAATAATTTTTGTGTTTCACTATTCTTTATATACAAAAGCTTATTTCTGTTACTAGAAATACTCAGAATCTCCAGGCACTGAATCTCAGGAATGAACCATGCCGCCACTTCAGTGGAAACGAGATTTGTATTTCACAAAGAGATTGTATTAATATTCTGAATTTGGATAATTATACAATGCTTATATTTGTTAACAAGTCTGCAAAAGGGAGGTGGTGCACCCATCCAGCTGTGCCTGGCGAGAGTGTAATGCAATGAAATGCAGGACAGCTGTGGCTCTATAGCAGAGGCAAACATTACAGCGTTACTCTGCACAGTTATCTTAACTTGGGCAATGCTGATATCAAATTGGTCATGAGTGTCTAACCCATCTGATCTCTCTCCCCATTGGTCGCTGGTAGAGAGTGGGCAGCCAATTTATCATTGACCTCAGCCAAAGCTAAAGTAACCACACTTTGTGCAATCCACTGACAAACAGTAATCAGTGGCCTGGGGATGTATGGTATGTTTCAATATCTTATTTTATATATTTAGTGAAAGTAGCCTTATGACTGTACAGCTGTGTGCTTTGTCTATCAATTACACTGTTCATTAAGATTATGTAAAAAGTATGTAAATTATATAATTACAGTTTAATGACTAACGCATCCTGACAAATAAATTAACTCTGTGGATTATTAAGAGCTACTGTGTTCAGTTCTTTTTAGTTGTTGGAAATGATGGGTTGTTTTGCTGCTTGCTTATGAATCAATAAAAATACTGGAACCCGAGGTATAACATTTGTTTGCTGAGAATAATCTCTGAAGATGGTTTGCCTCAATCCAGATTCAATTCATTGCCACAGTTGGATAAACTATTTGGAGGGAAAATCAGAAATAATTCTTTCATCCAGAAAGTGGTTGGAGTCTGGAACACACTGCCTGAGGGGGTGGTGGAGCCCAGCAGTTTATAGATCAATAAATAAATAAATGTATATAGGCAAATAAATATATAAGATAACTTATATAGACAAACTGTCGAAAGCCAACTATTATGGGCTGTCAATGGTTGGAATAGACATGATGGGCCTAAGTCGATTTTTTCTGGACTGAACTATTATTTACCTCTGTGAATTTAATTTATTATTAACTTTCTCATCCTTAAGAAGTCCCAAGGGGCTCAACAGTACTTTTAACAACATGGAACCTTTTAGAAATGTAATTCATTGCTATAACGTGGAGAAACGTGTCACTTAATTTGTCCACAGTGAGGTATCAGGCACAATAATATGATAAATGACCGGGCAATATGGTTTGCATGGTACAAATGTAAAATAATGTGAATGCTAGAGATTAAAATATGATCATATTCTGCATTTATTTAGCATATCAAGTAATATCATAGAGAGAATAATGTAATCAAACTATCACTTTGCTAATTTTTATTAGTATATGCCATTGCCATCATAGCATTTCTGTTTTTAGTGACATTAATTGATAAATAATATTTGTCAAACCGTGAGGAAAACTCCACCAAACTCCTCAAACTTATTACAGAAGCTATTCTTACCTGGGTAAAAGGCCAAACTCGAATGCCTTGGATTTAGTGGACCCAATGGTGGTAAAGTTGTCTTGTTGTGTCATCAAGACGTTAATCAAGCACAGGTTTCTCTTGGTTACACAAAAAAGCTGGAGAAACTCAGCAGGTGCAGCAGCATCTATGGAGCGAAAGGAAATGGGCAACGTTTCGGGCCGAAACCCTTCTTCAGACTGATCGGGGGCGGGGGTGGGCGGGGACAAGAAAGGAAAAAGGAGGAGGAGCCCGAAGGCTGGGGGATGGGAGGAGACAGCAGGGGGGCTGAGGAAGGGAAGGAGACAGCAAGGACTAACAAAATTGGGAGAATTCGATGTTCATGCCCCCAGGATGCAGACTCCCCAAACGGAATATGAGGTGCTGTTCCTCCAATTTCCGGTGCTGCTCGCTGTGGCCATGGAGGAGACCCAGGACAGAGAGGTCGGAGACGGAGTGGAGGGGGAGTTAGAGTGCTGAGCCACCGGGAGGTCAACTTGGTTATTGCGGACCGAGCGGAGGTGTTCGGCGAAACGATCGCCCAACCTCCGCTTGGTCTCACCGATGTAGATCTGCTGACATCTAGAGCAGCGGACGCAATAGATGAGGTTGGAAGAGATGCATGTAAACCTCTGTCGCACCTGGAACGATTGCTTGGGTCCTTGAACGGAGTCGAGGGGGGAGGTAAAGGGACAAGTGTTGCATCTCTTGTGGTTGCAAGGGAAAGTGCCCGGGGAGGGGGTGGACCGAGAGGGAAGGGAAGAATTGACAAGGGAGTTATGGAGGGAGCGGTCTTTGCGGAAGGCAGATATGGGGGGAGATGGGAAGATGTGGCGAGTGGTGGGGTCACGTTGGAGGTGGCGAAAATGACGGAGGATTACTTTTTGTATGTGATGGTTGGTGGGGTGAAAGGTGAGGACTAGGGGGATTCGGCCCTTGTTGCGAGTGGGGGGATGGGGAGAGAGAGCAGTGTTGCGGGGTATGGAAGAGACTCTGGTGCGAGCCTCATTTATGGTGGAGGAGGGGAACCCCCGTTCCCTGAATAATGAGGACATTTCAGATGTCCTGGTGTGGAACGCCTCATCCGTGGAGCAGATGCGGCGTAGACGGAGGAATTGGGAGTAGGGGATGGAGTCCTTACAGGAAGCAGGGTGGGAAGAAGTGTAGTCCAGATAGCCATGGGAGTCAGTGGGTTTATAGTGTATGTCGGTCAGAAGTCTATCACCTGCAATGGAGATAGTGAGGTCAAGGAATGGTAGGGAAGTGTCGGAAATGGTCCAGGTGTAAAAGATCTCCCCCCATATCTGCCTTCCGCAAAGACCGCTCCCTCCATAACTCCCTTGTCAATTCTTCCCTTCCCTCTCGTACCACCCCCTCCCCGGGCACTTTCCCTTGCAACCGCAAGAGATGCAACACTTGTCCCTTTACCTCCCCCCTCGACTCCATTCAAGGACCCAAGCAATCGTTCCAGGTGCGACAGAGGTTTACCTGCATCTCTTCCAACCTCATCTATTGCGTCCGCTGCTCTAGATGTCAGCAGATCTATATCGGTGAGCAGCGGAGGTTGGGCGATCGTTTCGCCGAACACCTCCGCTCGGTCCGCAATAACCAAGCTGACCTCCCGGTGGCTCAGCACTTCAACTCCCCCTCCCACTCCATCTCCGACCTCTCTGTCCTGGGTCTCCTCCATGGCCACAGCGAGCAGCACTGGAAATTGGAGGAACAGCACCTCATATTCCGTTTGGGGAGTCTGCATCCTGGGGGCATGAACATCGAATTCTCCCAATTTTGTTAGTACTTGCTGTCTCCTCCCCTTCCTCAGTCCCCCTGCTGTCGCCTCCCATCCCCCAGCCTTCGGGCTCCTCCTCCTTTTTCCTTTCTTGTCCCCGCTAACCCCCGCCCCCGATCAGTCTGAAGAAGGGTTTCGGCCCGAAACGTTGCCTATTTCCTTCGCTCCATAGATGCTGCTGCACCCGCTAAGTTTCTCCAGCTTTTTTGTGTAACCTTCGTTTCTCCAGCATCTGCAGTTCCTTCTTAAACACAGGTTTCCCTTGTGCCATTTCATGCTGAGTGTCCCTGATTAATGTGTGCTTCTCCAAATAAGGCTTTGGACTTGCCCTTCGAAATTATTCCAACAATTCTCTCACCATCTAATTGTATTTACTGGCCTCCAATTGCCCAGCTAACCTCTTCCCCCCTGTTTAAAATCACCCTCCAACTCCTGTTATGAAAAGTCACAGTGGGGAATGTAGCCACTATATCCAACATCCAACAAAGTCCAATTGTAGGACATGTGGAAGAACTCCCATCCAGGATTCACAAGACCCTTAAAATAATTATCTTCTTCGATCAATGAATCGTCACAAAATACCTCTTTGGATCTGTCCATAAATATTGTAGCAAACTTGAACGCAACCCTTTAAGAAGTGATGACCATGAAGCAACAGCTATTGGTCACAACTAATAACACTCAGTCATCGGTCTGAAAGGTTAACTGATTTCCAATCTGTGGAGTCTACTAACACGGTCAGTGTTTTATTTTTAAGTTTAATCCTTGTTTTCAAATTCATCAATGGTTAGCCACTCTGTGACAGCTTCCTCCTGTTTAGCATCCCTCCAAGATGTCTGCTCTTATTCAATTTTGCATTAAATCTAACTCTACGACACACCGCTGCAACTGGACCCCCAGTTGCACCAGCTAATCTTTGCAATTTGTGTCAATGCCATCATAAGAACTTCTAGTTTCCTACTAAAGATGTCTACATTCAGCAGCAAGTCAAAGTTGGGAATGATCCACCTAAAGAACCAAAACCCTGAAATATGAACAAAGTTTTCAATCCAAAGACCATGTTGCTAACAAACTAGGGAGCTGACATCCCATTGAATCTTTATAGGGAACAACACCTGTCCACCCTGGGAAATGAGGAATGCCATTCATATTGGCTGAGGCTCTGTGATCAACAGTGGCAGAATTGCAATTGCCAATCACCATACCATCAGCTGCCATGGACTAAGGTGGTATTTCAATGGGTGACATGTTGTCAATGGTTAACTGGTGCAATGTGGCACTCTATGAGGAATGTGTTCTCTGTTTGTAAAGCATAGGCATTGACAATTCTCTGATCAATCAAACTGAGACATGTAGGGGACTTGAGAATGGGTCTTCTTATCAAGTCCACACACAAGATTAGAAGTTGTTCAGCCAGAGGATCTGCATACAATGGTTTCCTGTGCTTCTTGTGCGTGGTGGTGGAAAGATTGGTGAGAACAGAGCCGTGACTGAACATTCTATCCTTGACCCCTTGAGAATGGGGAAGACTGGCTCAAGGTGGAGGATACAACTTAGAAGCTGACATTGGAATTCAGATCCTATAGATAGACACAAAACCTGGAGTAACTCAGTGGGTCAGACAGCATCTCTGGAGAAAAGGAATAGGTGACGTTTTGGGTCGAGACCCTTCATTGGGTTTTAGCAGTAGAAAATGGAGAGTGACAACTAACCCAACCACTCTCAGCAGGAGGACAGTGACAGGGATTTCTCAAGGGAGCTGCTTACTTTTCTTTTGCGCAATACATCTGTATTACAATACATCATGATGGCATGGTCTTATCCAAAGTTGTACGGTTACTTCCTACTGCAGAATTGCCCTGCCAGAAATCGAGTATGTACTTTCTCCCCGTGACCACGTGGGTTTACCCCGGGTGCTCCGGTTTCCTCCCACATTCCAAAGACGTACATGTTTGTAGATTAATTGGATGCGGTAAAAATTATAAGTTGTCCCTCGTGTGTCGTGTGAGCTTGTGTAGCGGGAATCACTGGTCGGCGCGGACTCAGCGGGCTAAAGGGCCTGTTCCCACGCTGTATCTCTAAACTAAATTAAAGTCAAAGAAGTAGGTTCCTCTATAAGCCTTGCTCTCAGGTAGATGAACATTTAAACAATACCGTGCAAGATATTTGGAATATCAGGTCAATACAAAATCTCCGCAATGTCACAACTTTAAACATATCGCCTTGCAAATACCAGCTTGTAGTGGGCGCAGAGTTGTCCGTTAAAGAACGAGGCAGACACGAAGTTTGTCCGAAAATACTGTTCTTTATTGCTACGCTAATTCTCCTCACTCACCAACCACGTGCACGCATGATTAACACCTTAAATACTCCCCAGGGGCACCCGTGACCACACCGTGACCCCTACCTCTCGTCACTGGCGACACGTGTCCCCCACAAGAGCTGAAGGTTATATATAGTGCGTGGCCCACCACTATAGGCGTTATGCATGGGAAATGCATTATTGCAATATGCATAATATAATTTATTGTAAAATCATAACAATATCAGTGCCTATTACGTCACCATCATGATACAGATTCTGATTTAATTTTCTCTGAAATTCTCCAACGAACAGGAAACCTCTAATCTTTGGCCTTCAGTTTCCTTGTGGGTAGCTCAGCAGCGTAACTACTGGAGCCGCTGACTTGCAGCTTTTGTGACCCTCGTTCAATCTCTGTTGCCGTTTGTGTGGACTTTGCAGACATTTTTTGAATCCATGGGTTGATATGATCTCTTTCCACATCCCATAACCTGTTGATTAGAAAGTTAATTGGCTATTGTAAATTGCCCCAAAGTGTGTGGATGAGTGGCAGAGTCTGGGTGGAAATGATAGGAATAAAATTGGGATGAAAAAATTAGTTAGGCAGGATTAGAACAAAATGGCTGATTCATGGCCAGCGGGGACACAGTGGTCCAAAGGCCTTGTTTCCGTGTTGCATCTCTCTGTAAATGGAAAAAAAAAACAGCTGTTCTATCTTTTCTATGATTCCAATTATGTTATATTAAATCCATGTTTAATCAGAACACCCTCATCATCTACACTTCCCGCTGCCTCGGGAAAGCTGTCAATATACTCAAGGACTAGTCACATCCTAGTCATTCACTCTTCTACTCCCTCCAATCTGGCAAGAGTTACAAACACTTAAAAACACATTCCACCAGGTTCACGAACACCTTCTTCCCAGCTGCTTATTCAGACTATTGAATGGACCTTCCATTAGCTAAGGATGTCCTCCTGATCTCCCAATCTGCCTTAGTGCGGCTCTTGCAAATTTCCATCTGCATATTCTTTGTTGCTGTAATACTACATTCTGCACTCTGATTCCTTACTCCTTTTGAGCACCTTTTGTACATATATATAGTTTGATGGCATTTTTGTATGCAATAATTTGCCTGGATAGCACATAAAATAAAGTACCTCACTCCCTCACGGTACACGTGACAATAATAAATCAATACCAATGCCAATATAATCCTCCAAACTTTATGCTCCCCCAATTCTGACCATCTGAACATCAATGGCTTGGTTCTCTTAGTAAATATACATTCAGCCCCTGGAATTCCCCCTAAACCTCTGAGCAAGCGCCTGCTCCTTCTTTATCGATCTGTCCAATCTACCTTTTAATGAATTTTGTTTGAAAGCCCTTCTGTCAAGTCCTGCCCCTCATTCTGCTAATTAAACACACTATATCCACAGTGATTGATGTTGTGGTTCTTCGCAATGTGTAAGCAGTAGTTTTTGAATATTTATTATCTTCCTCCTTCGCAAAATCAACTACTTCCCTTTTCGTGGACGTAGAAGTTGCTGATAAGTGACAATTTTGCTGTGTCTAGCTCGACGTTGGTTTTAAGTGTTGGTGTTCTACCGCAAATGCTAGCATTGCCAGCGATTCCCACGTCGTTGGTTAACGTACAACATAGCTTGATTGCAGGAGATTGGTTTCTTCAAGGGAGCATTGTACCAACAAAGCTTACAAAGGAAAGAGGTAAGGAGAACTCTTACTGTACATTGTCATTGCAATAGTTCCAATAGCTGTATATTTGTGTGAAATCAAAGTTTACATTCAGACATTTCTTAGGAGCACAGATTTATCGCATCATGAATGATATTTGTTTCAGACAACAGTGATGATTCAAAGCTGAAAAATACTTTTCATAACACTTTCATAACACATAAAACATATCACTGGGTGGCACAGTGAGGCAGCGGTAGAGTTGCTCCCTTACAGTGCCAGAGACCCGGGTTCAATACTGACTATGGGTGCTGTCTCTACGGAGTTTGTACGTTCTCTCTGTGACCACGTGGTATTTCTCCAAGATCTTCCGTTTCCTCCCACACTCCAAAGATTTACAGATTTGTTGGTTAATTGGCTTGGTATAAATGTAAATTGTCCTGAATGCGTGTGTGTGTGTAGGATAGCGTTAATGACCAGGGATCGCTGGTCGATGCGGACTCGGTGGGCCAAAGGGCCTGACTCCACGCTGTATCTCTAAACTAAACTTTAGAAAAACATGAAGAACAGCGTTGTGCATATTAAAAGTAATTCAATGCTTTGTTAGATGCAAGGTATGCAATATTATCATGGGAACAAAGATAAAAGGTACAATTTCTCTCCACAGCAAGTTCTTATGATCCATAATGCTTTGACCAAAAGATTAATATTTTATTGTAACATTCAAAACATATGCAACCACTTTCAAAGGAAGAACATTGCAGAGTTATGGGAAACAAACAGAGGGATTGATTGGAAAGCTTTTTCTGAGAGTCAGTACCAACATAATAGACCCAATGCTCACATTCAAGAATAAGAAGGGGTGTCCAACTGGTTCAAAGATCTTATAGCTCTTATGCTCTAAGATCTTTGAACTGGTTCTTCCCGGAGGGGTTTGCTGCAACAGTCAGAATGGGATGGGGGAAAGTGGTGAAGAGATCAGGAGTAGAATAGGAGTAAATGTTGGGCTGGATCAATGTGGGAGTTTGCACAATATAAAGAAGCTGCTTACTGACGGTGATGTAACCTGTGTTTCTCAGCTGCTGTGTGCATGATCTGTCAAAGCTGAAATTCAAAGAATGAGCAGACTGCAATGTACTCTGGCACTTTTGGCCACCTGTCTTGCCCAGGGTAAGTATCCAGTTTCTCCTGTTGCTATACATAATCTCTAATGAGATTATTTTTCCTCTTCATCGGCAGCTATTTTATTGTCCTGCTCTTATGATAGTTGGCCCCTTCACCAACTGCCTGTCCTGCTAGGTTACTCCAGCATTTTGTGTCTATCTTCCATATACCATGCAATGCTGCTTGCTGGGATCATTGCTATTCCCCAGGGAACTATGCTGTGCAAAGCTAACAGTTATTAATGCACAAACTAGCAGTAATTTCTGGTGAATTAATGTATCATGGCTTCCAACTCACCTGGGTGTGCCCAGGCCGATTTAAGCTTCTTCACCTTTCAATTTCACAACCATAATTTCAACATCCTTTGTACGATTAAAAGCCTATGAGCTTGCACACTGAACCTGCCACAGAATGTTAAATTAACAGGACAGGTTCCTGATCACTTGGCAATAATGTAATCATCATTATTCTAGCAAAAGGGATGGTGATTACATTTTTAAAAAGTACCTGTACATGCACTGGACTCAACAAGGCATGGATAGTTGCAGACCAAAGTTGGTATATGGGGTTAGTATAGATGAGTACTCCTTAGTCAGTATGAACGTGGTGGGAAAAGAGCTTGTTCCTGTGCTGAAGATACACACAAAATGCTGGAGTAACTCAGTGGGACAGGCAGCATCTCTGGAGAGAAGGGATGGGTGACGTTTCGGGCCGAGACCCTTCTTCAGACCATTCGTTCTCACCAGAGATGCTGTCTGTCCCGCTAACTCCAGCATTCTGTGTCTATCTTTAGTTTAAACCAGCATCTGCAGTTCCTTCCTACACATTGTTCCTGTATGACTTTACAACTCCATTATTACCAACATTACAAATCAAAAATTCTGCCTAGAGGTTTGAAAAAGATTATCTATTCACATGGTGGCACGGTGGCGCAGCAGTAGAGTTGCTGCCATAGACCCGGGTTCGATCCTGACTATGGGTGCTGTCTGTACGGAGTTTGTACATTCTCCCCGTGACCTGCGTGGGTTTTCCCCAGGATTTCCGGTTTCCTACATACAGGTACAGTACGTACAGATTTGCAGGCTAATTGTTTTGGTAAAATGTAAATTGTCCCTAGTGTGTGTTGTTATAGTGTAAATGTGCGGAGATCGCTGGTTGGCATGGACTCGGTGGACCGAAGGGGGGTGCATCCACGCTATATTTCTAAAAAAAAATGCATTTTCTTTTCTTTATCATTTTGTCTCTCCTTTAATCCAAACTCTTTTACTTGGTTTGATAATAATGTGATTTCCTTTTTTGTTGATCTGTTTGTTTCTCCATTCCATCTCACACACTGAGGTACCAGGTGCCCTTATCAGACTGAATGTCCCCAACATAATGGGCAAACAGAAGGGTGCAAAAGAATCAGTGTGAAATATCGCAACCTGACATGATTTTGGTTGATATGTTTCATACTGTAAAGAGAAGCAGAAATGTGCAAAAGAGCTGAGGGAAGCAAGGAGAATGGGCAAAGCTATTGTAGTGATGTAAGGGAAAGTCAGCTTTTCCACATATAAGATTATTATGGAATAGTAACAAATTTAAAATTGGTCACAAATTTAAAAGTGCTTGATTTGCACCTAGAACAAAATTTAAAAATGTGTTGACCTTGTATCTCAAAGGAATAGGTGTGTACAAGTACAGAAGTTATGTTAGAAAGACCTCCACCGAAATGTTTCAAACTGGACACTGAACCTCAGGTAGAACACAGTGACCTTTGGTGACTTACTCAAATAATACCAGGATTTAACGTCTTCAAATTCAGGGGACCAAGTTGTATTTCCCTGAGTACAGAATGTTGAAGGAAATATAGTTAAATATTAAACAGAATGAATTGATTTGATACAAAGAAACTATTTGCCTCTGATGGGGTAAACCAAAACAAAGGGCGATCTCTTTAATGTTGCTGAGAAGCACCACCCATGAGGCAACAGGAAAAGGGACAGGGAGCTGGAGTAGCTCCGCAAGGTCAGGAGAACATGGATAGGCAACGTTTTGAATCGGTACCCTTCTTCAGGCTCGTGGATCCCGACCAGAATATTGTCCTATCCATGTTCTCCTGAGATGCTGCCTGACCACTGAGCTATTCCAGCACTCTGTGACTTCTTTTGTAAACCAACATCTGCAGTTCATCATTTCTACATTGGGAAAAGGGAAACCAGCTTGGGTTGTATGTTACATCTCTGCCAATAACTGAAAGCAAAATGCCATGCTCTGCATTTATGGAAAAAAAATGTACATAATGATTGAACAAAGTGCCGTTCCGCTATCCAAGTCTGTAATTATTATTCATCTTCTCTGAGAGAATACATGTTCAGTGCATGTCCCTATTGTCCCTATTTACTTTTATCAATAATACAGTTTAAACATTTTGTGCACCTGTTTCCCTCTGTCACGCCTCAAGGATCATGCTGATAATATCTCCCTGCCTCGTTTAATGAAAAATAACAAAATAAGTGCTCACTTTCAAAGACTACCATCAGCTGAAAAGATACAAAGTGCTGGAAGATCTTAATGGGCCAGCCCACATCTGTGGAGAGAGTGGACAGATAATATTTTGGGCCAGAACCTTTTTTCAGGCTCCTGAAAAATCCCGACCCAAAATATCACCTGTCCATTCCCTCCACTGGTATTTTTTTGCTGCGGATTCCAGCATCTGTCGTTTCCTGTATCATCAATTGAAAGATCTTTAACTGACTCAGGCAGCGAATATTAAATTAATTTGTCAGCTTACGAGAGTTCATACATAGCATTCCTACTATTATAGGTGAATGGACACATAAGATATACCTTTTTTAAGAATTTTGCGTGGCTTATGCTCCTGTTTGGTCTCCCCTTGCCCATGTCCTTGGACTCACGATCCATTCCAACTGTACTCTGGTGACCTTAAACCACAGTAAAAAAAGACAGTCTTCCAAACAGCAACTTGACTGTCATTTGTACCAGAAAATGATTTTGACTTTATTGCTTTAGACTTCACAAGAAGATGAAGCAAGGCTCTATTGCTAGATTTGTACAGTAAACCCTTGTTATTACAGACCTCTTTATAACAGAATTTGGTTATAGCGGACTGTCACTTTAAGAACACGGGCTGCTAGTTACACTACAGAGGCTATTGAAATTGACAAGACATTCAAATTGACAAGACATTTGGATTGACAACGCATCATTTAACTATTAAACAATGCAAAATGTATTTTTAGCTTGCAGTAACAAACATATATTTTTAGCTGTTAAAAGAACTTTGTATTTGAGAGCAACTTTTTGCTTCACAGTGACCTCTTGGTGGTTGGAGTGAATCCATACTTGGTTATAGTGCACATTTGACAATAACGGACACCATTCCCCTCCCATGGTCCATTATAACAAGGGTCTACAGTTTATATGTTTGAGGTTGTAAATGGATATTGCTTTAATTTGAAAATTGTATGGAGTATTTTCATGCAGTATTTAGTCTGAAAATTCCCCAAATAAGAAAGTGCTGTCTGCTACTCGCTCAAACGGAAATATCAGTCTTAGAGTGAAGAGAAAAAATAGGGATCATTGGCTTGACCATGAGCAGGTAGTGTACTTAAGAGATCTGAGAGGCATTCATACACAATGTGCAATCGCCCAGGCATTCATATACAATGTGCAACCAATAGCCTAAACATCACTGCTAATAGGGAGAGTATGGTTGGGGCAGGGAGATAATGCTAGGGCAAAAAACAACGTGCTGGAGGAATCGAGTGACCCAGGCAGCATCCATGGGGGCAAATGGACAGACAGAGTTTCGGGTTGAGACTCTTCTCCAGCCTGATGTAAAGTGGGCAGAAAGTTGGTAAAGAGCGGTGGGGGGTGGGATGGGGCAAGACCAGGCAATGATGGGTGGATTCATGTCAGGCAGGTGGGTGGAGATGCCAACCAAGGCTGGGGTATGAAGTTGGAGCCAAAAGGGTGCAGATGTGGAACCTGTTAAGGGAGCAAGATAGGAGTGAATGGGAAATTAGCAGAAGAGATAGTGAGTGAGAGGAATGGGGAGGTGGGGGAAAGGAAAATAGGGGCCTCAGGGCCATGAGAGGTGGGTGATGAGTGGATTCAGGAGGTGAAAGGAACTGTGTGATGAGAGCAGGGGAGGTGGAAAGAAAGGTGTGCGCATGGGGTGATGGTGGAGGGGGGAAAAGTAATAGATGAGAAGGGGTGAGGTGGATACCTGAAATCGGAACATTTTGTGTTCATGACGTTGGGTTCTACGGTAACCAAGAAGATCATGAGGAACCGTTCTTCCATTTTACCTATGGCTGCAGGAAGCAAAGGGCAAAATGTCCAGTGTGGAAATGTGAAGTGGATTTAAAATGTCTGATAACCAGGATCTCCAACGGGCCTTGGTGGACAGAGCACAAGTGTTCGGTGAAACAGTTGCCCAGTCCACCCTTCCTTCCTCTCAGAAGCCAGAATGAGAACACTGAATGAAATGTCTGAGTCTGGAGCATAAACTTCCCTGAATATAGAGCCGATGAGTCCGGATCTAGCTGAGTGGTAATCTTACATTGCACAATACATTACATTATATTACATTATGTTGCATTACATTACACTCTGGTTTTTACAATCGTTTAATTTTACATCAAGAAAAATAAACTGCTGGTGAACCTTAACGAGCAGTATCTATGGAGGGAAAATTGGTGAAAGATGTTTGGATTCAAGGCCCTGCATCAGGACTGTGTGAAGAGGAAGGAGAGCCTGTATAAAGAGATGTCAGGGACTGATGAGACAATGGGTGGCAGGTACATTAACATTTATCCTGACCTATTTCTAATTTTGACTGTAAATATTTAAATGTAATATTAAATACTCCCACAAAAGCGCAATAAAGTGGTGGTTGACCCTTAGTTTTCTGAGCCATTGCCGCAGTTGTTATATATTTTTGCACCCACCCTTGCAAGGACATGTGTGCGCTAGAATGGTAAATACAATTTATTTCCCAATCACCTGAGCTAAGCATGAAATCTACAGACATGTATCAGAACTCCAGCTCTCAGGATGAACTTCCCTTTGACCCCCTTCTCTTTGACCCCAAAGTACTATTGCATTATTGTTAAAACGACAAAGTACTTGCTCTAATGCCAGGATAAGCACTCAACCATGAAAACCAAGCTGAATGCCAAAGTAGCATCTAAACTACCTATACACACTTATGCTATAGGACAATAACTAACTTCATATTCAGTAATAAGCTATCGACCTGTTAACAAACACACAAGCTAAATGTTTAACGAAGAAACCCAATCCCAATGCCACATGAAAATCTAAAATGCCTTTACACAATTAAACTAACAAAAACGAGGGGTGTAGATACCATTATATCATTAGGGCTATCAAGTGCGCATTACTTCAGTGGTGTTTCATTGAGTTAGGCTCACATCACCTCAGGAAGGCCCAGCGGTAGATTCAGGCACCCCAGAACCATCCCATTCAATAGCTGTTATTTTCCCAGTATGCACTTCTATCCAGCTAACTTTGTAAATATTTACTAAGTAAAATAAACTACCGATGATTGATTGAACACTCTAACAAATGCTAATCACCTGCATTCTGTCTTACACTAATCCTAAGCCTCCATCAAGCAATCACCACTAATTCCACCCTCACATGTAAAACAGCAAGGAATACACTTATCACGCATTACATATTTCCTTTCTGCTCCCAACTGACACTGTTTCTTCTCCACAAAATCTACCTACTGCCTTGCTCAGCTACCGCTGCCATTTCCGTTATGGCCTGATGCAAACTCTGCACTAATTCCTAACTCGCCAAATGGCGAGGTGGTTGATCGTGTTATGAAACCTCTCCAACCCACCTCTGCCAGGCATTTGCTCTCCATCCTTGCTGCTCAACTACTGCTGCCAAATCTACATATCTAAGCATTTTCCTTTCATAAACCTTATCCACTGTGTTCTCCCAAGGCATTGTCAGTTCTATAAAATACATTATCCGCTGACTAACTGACCATAACACGATATTTGGCCTCAAACTAGTACTACAGTAATTCATGTAGATTACGCTAAAAAATGTGCAGCTTGATGTGCAGAGAATTACATCAAGAAGAGGAACTTAGTTCCATTGTAAGTGGGGATGGTTGCACAATGTTCTATTCCATTCACAATACATCAGTGAATAAATCACATACCAGCATGCAGCAAGTTGTAGACAACTTTCAGGCATGGAGTGAAGTAGCAAATTTGTCTGCAACCGTCCTGGTGCCATCGTAACAACCTGGAGTTAAATGCTATTAAGACAGTGGAAGTGATTGCAGACTTTAGGAGAGCTCCCCCTCCCCTCCCCTCCCCCCATTAACCATCAACAACACCACAGTCACATCTGTGGAGTCATTTTAGTTCCTTGGAACAATCATCTCCAGGGACATTTAAATGAGAGGCCACAATCGACTCCGCAGTCAGAAAGGCCCAACAGAGGATGTACTTCCTGCAGAAGCTGAGAAAACACAATCTGCCACAGGCAATGATGGTCCAGTTTTATACTGCCATCATAGAGTCTGTCCTCACCTTCTCCATCGTGGTCTGGTTTGGCTCAGCCACCAAGCATGACATCCAGAGGCTGCAGCGAATCGTTCGATCAGCGGAGAAGGTTGTTGGCTGCAACCTTCCCCCCCATCGACGAACAGTACACTGCAAGGGCCAGGAAGGGAATGGATTAGATCATCTCTGACACCTCTCATCCTGGCCACAAACTCTTTGGAGCATTTCCCTCTGGAAGGCGACTCTAGACTGTCAAAGCCGCCACAGCCAAACATAAAAACAACTTTGTTTCAATGAGTAGTAGCTCTACTCAACAGCCAAAAGTCTGTAGCCTCCTTTTGCTCAGGTATTTTATTTAATTCTTGACATGTTTAAATTATAATGTTTTATTTTTGAATTGTCTACTGTATATCGTGTTGTTACTTGCGAGCAAAGCACCAAGGCAAATTCCTTGTATGTATACATACTTGGCTAATAACATGTATTCAATTTAATTCAATTCAATTAAACCTCTGTCCTCTGTTTCTTAATTCCCCCACTCTGGGCAAGAGACTCAGATCTATTCCTCTCATGATTTTGTACACTTGATTATGAGACCCAGGATATAACATGGGATTCATCTGTTGTCTTCTCTGCTGTGAGGGAGCAGACTTGGTTGCGACTGCAGGAGGTAGTTGGCTGAGGGTGACTATTACACGGAGGGGGTCAAATGCATTCCAAAACCATTACTGGTGAATTGTTGCATTCTCGTGAGTTGACCTGGAGAAGACCCTGAGACAGATGATGACTGCGTAAATCCAACCCAGCATCTGAGTTTTTCTCCATCCGTTGGTCTTGGTGAGTGTTGATTGTCACGGTGTCAGCATTTGCTGACTCCAACAACTCTCCACAGCTGCAAGTAGCCCTTTCCAAAAACTGCTTATGCTGAGGGAACTCGGCCAGTTGTTGATGTCCACTCAGCTGCAAATTAGGGAATAAGCCAGCACTCAGCAAGGGAAATAACTGTGCCAAGTGATGAATCTGTGGAAAGGGAGCTCAGTTTGCAGATGCAGATCTTTGCAGCTGGCACTGTGCTTAACAATGGAACATCGCAGCTTCCCTTTATCATGAAACAGAAACTCTTCCATCGCCACTTCAGTTTCATTGGAAAACGTGCAACAATGAGCACTGTGCGCAGCACGGTGGCGCAGCAGTAGAGCTGCTGCATTACAGCAACAGAGACTTAAGATCAATCCTGACTATAGGTGCTTGCCTGCACGGAGTTTGTTCGTTCTCCCCATGACTATGACCCAAAGGGTTTTCTCCAAGATCTTTGTTTTCCTCCCAACCACCAAAGAGATACAGGATTGTGCATTAATTGGCTTGGTTACAAATGTAAAATTGTCTCTCTAGTGTGTAGGATAGTGCTAGTGTACGGGGATTGCTGGTCAGTGTAGCCTCAGTGGGCCGAAAGACCTGTTTCCTCGCTGCATCTCTAAACTAAAATAAAACGAAACAATGGCTTTCAATAGCATTTATGAAATGTCTTGATAAGCATGTGAATAACCTGGGTATAGAAGTTACAGGCCAAGTGCTGGAAGTTTGTAAGTTCAACAGTTCTAGGAGCAGAATTAAGCCATTCAGCCCATCAAGTCTACTCCACTATTTAATCATGGCTGATCCATCTTTCCCTCTCAACCCCATTCTCCTGCCTTCTCCCCATAACCTATGACACCCACATTAATCAAGAAACTGTTAATCTCCAACATAAAATAATCCATCGATTTGACCTCCACAGCCATCCGTGGCAATGAATTCCACAAATTCACCACCCTCTGACTAAAGAACTTCCTCCTCATTTATTTTCTAAAGGTACGTCCTTTTGTTAAGGGAAATTGGAATTAATATGGATGGTGCCTGCTGGTCAGCATGGACACAGTGTGCTGAATGGGTTGTTTACATGCTGTATGATGATATAACTATGATTAGTACAACTACATCAGGAGTTGGCAATAGAGCCATGACCTTGATCCTGAATGAGGGAAAGCACAGTTAAATGTCCCCAGTGCTGCACTCGTAGAGCAACATAGGTAACTCCAGCCCTTTATGCTGGGTCTACAGCCATAAACCAAGCAGATAGACTTTACTCATGAAATCAAGTAGATAGCTCCCTTCAGTATATGTAGTTCTTGAAGTTGATGACACAGGTCGACAGGATAGTGAAGGATGAAAATGGCACATTTGCGTTCATCAGTCAGGGCAACTGAGTACAAGACATGGGATGTCATGTTACAACTGTGTAGATGTTGGTGAGACCACACTTACATTATTGTGCGCAATTCTGATCATTGAGCAACAGGAAGGATGCCATAAAGCTTGAAAAGGTGCAGTGGGACTGAAGGGCTTGTGTTGTATGGGGAAGCTGAAAAGGCTGAGACTTTCCCCCCTGATGATTAGGAGACCGATAGGTGACATTATAGGGGTATATAAATCACAAGGGGCATAGATAAGGTGAATGATCCTAGTCTTTTTCTTAAGATTAGGAGGGCATGGATTTAAGGTGAGAGGGGAAAAATTTAAAAGGGTGACAATGTTTTTAACACAGGGAGTTGTGGGTATGTAGAACAAGCTGCCAGTCGAAGTGTTAAGTGCAGGAACAAGTGCAATGTTTAAAAGGGATTTAGACAAGTATATGGATATGAACGTTTTCAGAGGGATATGGCCCAGGCAAAGGCAAATGGGACTCAGATAGGCTACTTGGTTAGTATGGACGTGGGCTGATGGGCCTGTTTCCGCGCTATATAAATCCATGGCTCCTTTCTTCCACTTTCAAAGACTGGGGCCAAATCAAGTCTTGGTGGAACCAGTTTCATTTATGAGTTGATTTGCAAATCTTCTTGAGAACCAGGCCACAGATGTTTGACAAAAACCACAGATAGTTCACTTTCGACTTTACCTGTTTGTTTGTTGTTGCATGAACAGCTCTTTCAGCATTGACTCGAAGCACTCACTTTTAAGAAGTTAATTTCAGAGCCCCATTGTTCCTCACAGAAGCTGATATATATTTCCAATCATTATTTAGTCAGTATTGGTCTACTAGTATGAATTAAGCACTTACTGGAAGTTGGCTACATTTATAGGTTACAAAGTTGAAACTGGCAATAACCTATTGACAGTACAGTGGAGCTGAGGTAGAGATGCTGCCTCACGGCGCTAGAGACTCGGGTTTGATCCTTACTATGGGTGCTGTCTGTAAGGAGTTTGTACGTTCTCCCTGTGTCTATGTAGGTTTTCCCTGGGTGCTCTGGTTTCCTCCCACACTCCAAAGATATACAGATTTGTAGGTTAATTGGCTTTGGTAAATTGTCCCTAGTATGTAGAATAGAACTAGTGCTTGGGTGATTATTGGTTGACGCTGGCTCTTTAGAATTTAAACTTTAGAGGTACAGCGCAGAAACAGGCCCTTCAGCCCAGCGAGTCCACGCCGTCCAGTGATCAGCCGCGTACACCAGCACTATCGTACCCAATTGGGTCAATTTACAATTTGTACCAAAGCCAATTAACCTACAAACCCATACATCTTTGGAGTGTGGAAGGAATCCCGGAGAAAACCCACGACTCAATGGGCCAAAGGGCTTGATTCCATGCTGCATCTCTGAACTAAACTAAACCAAACTGTAAATGTTCAGCCGCCCAATCCCAATACAAGTGAATGGTAAGAGCTCTGCAGGCAGATGATGGCAGATCTCTGTCTCAAACTGGGAAAATCCCAGTAACTGGATGGGTTGATCCACAGGGAGCTGGTCCGGAGAGAAGATATGAGACAAGACAAGAGACGTTTATTGTCACATGCACCAAAAGGTACAGTGAAATTTGGGACCACCATACAGCCAAATGAATAAAAAAAGAACACAACACACGATAGACTTTAACAGAAACATCCCCAAAGAATCAAAGTTTCCCACTGAGAGTGAAGGCACCAATGTTCAGTCATCCTCCCCCTTGTTGTTCACCCGTGGTTGGGGCCTCCTGAGCCCCCCGCAGTCGCCGCTACAGACGGCCCGATGCTCTGGCCCGCTCTCCGGGATGATGGAACTCCGACGGCGGCACGGAAGAACATTGGACCTTGGACCTCCGAATCGGCCAACTCCTACAAGAGACCACGAAGACTCCTGATCTCCTGCTCACAACCTGTGATCCCCCACTTCATGGCCCACATCCCCACATCCTTTGGATTCAGCTGACATGAATGGCGTTACAGGTCCAGACAAACCAGGGAGAAAGCAGCCTTTTTATTAGTTTAGAGATACAGGGCTACTGTGCCGGCCTGAGCATCTTTCTAATTGTGCAAACACAAATTCAGTACTCACCCTGACAACTCAAACATACTCTGACGGTTATGTTCTAGTCTCCCGACTGAAGTCCAACAATCTCTCCGTGATTCCCCAGACAACTTGATACTGGTGGATGTTCACAGTCATAGAGTGATACAGTGTGGAAACAGGCCCTTCGGCCTGCCTACAGTCAACTTTCCCACACCGGCCAACATGTCCCAGCTACACTAGTCCCACGTGCCTGCGTTTTGTCCATATCCCTCCAAACCTGTCCTATACATCTTCCTGTCTAACTGCTTCTTAAATATTGGGATAGTCCCAACCTCTGCTACCTCCTCTGGCAGCTCGTTCTATATACCCACCACCCTTTGTGCGAAAAAATTACCTCTCAGATTCCTGTTAAATCTTTTCCCTTCATCTTAACACTATGTTCTCTGGCCCTCGATTCACCAACCATGGGCAAGAGACTTTGTGCATCAACCCGATCTATTCCTCTCATGATTTTATAGACCTCTGTAAGATCATCCCTCATCCTTCTGTGCTCCAAGGAATAGACATCCAGCCTACTCAACCTCTCCCTATAGCTCAAACCCTCTAGTCCTGGCAACATCCTCGTAGGTTTTCTCTGTACCCTGTCCAGCTTGACAACAACTTTCCTATAACATGGTGCCCAGAACTGAACACAATACAGTAAATGCGGCCTCACAAATGTCTTATATAACTGCAACATGACCTCTCAACTTCTATACTCTTGTGAAAGAAGCAGCAATGGGACATCCCCAGAATTGAAATCTGTTTTGTGAATGCAGCCCATTCTCAGAATCAATTTAGCATCTCAGAATCATTTTCACAAGAGCCAACATAAGCTTTGCAAGGGTTAAAATCGTCCATATTCACTCAGCGTGTTGGATGACTTCAAAAGTGTGTCAACAGAATTCTTAATATATTTTGCTCTCTCATCATTCCCCATTAGACAGCGAAGACCCTTACAATCAGAGACAAGTGAATTTATAATGGCAAACAAGGAAATGGCAGAACAGTTAAACAAGTACTTTGGTTCTGTCTTCACTAAGGAAGACACAAACAATCTCCCAGAAATACTAGGGAACCAAGGATCTAGCGGGAGGGAGGAACTGAAGGGAATCCACATTAGTCAGGAAATGGTGTTAGGTAAACAGTTGGGACTGAAGAGATAAATCCCCAGGGCCTGATGGTCTGCATCCCAAAGTACTCAAGGAGGTGACCCTGGAAATAGTGCATTCGTGATCATTTTCCAATGTTCTCTCGATTCTGGATCAGTTCCTGTGGACTGAAGGATAGCCAATGTAACTCCACTTTTTCAGAAAGGATGGGGAGACAAATTGGGGAATTATAGACCAGTTAGCCTTACATCGGTAGTGGGGAAGATGCTTGAGTTAATTATTAAAGATGCTATAGCAGTGCATTTGGAAAGCAGTGACCGGGTCAGTCAAAGTCAGGAATGGATTTATAAAGGGGAAATCATGCTTGACTAATCTTCTGAAATTATTTGATGATGTAACGAGTAGAATGGATAAAGGAGCGCCAGTAGATGTGGTATATCTGAACTTACAAAAAGCCTTTGACAAGGTCTTCCACAAGGGATTAGTGTGCAAAATCAGAGCACATGGTATTGGGGGTAGGGTATTTACGGATAGAAAACTGTTTGGCAGACAGGAAACAAAGCGTAGGAATTAACAGGTCCTTTTCAGAATGGCAGGCAGTGACTAATGGGGTGTTGCAAGGCTTGGTGCTGAGACCCCAGTTATTTACAATATATACTAACGATTTAGACAAGGGAATTAAAGTGGCATTTCCAAGTGTATGCATGACGCAAAGCTGGGTGGCAGTGTGAGCTGCGAGGAGGATACTATTAGGCTGCAGGGTTGAATAGGTTGAGTTGGATAGGTGGGG
The DNA here is from genome assembly GCF_028641065.1 of Leucoraja erinaceus. Classification (NCBI taxonomy): domain Eukaryota; kingdom Metazoa; phylum Chordata; class Chondrichthyes; order Rajiformes; family Rajidae; genus Leucoraja; species Leucoraja erinaceus. Next base: position 8,957,718 of record NC_073387.1, read on the forward strand.
TAAGTGGGCAGATGCATGGCAGATGCAATATAACGTGGATAAATGGGAGGCTATCCACTTTGGTGGCAAGAACAGGTAGGCAGGTTATTATCTGAATGATGTAAGGTTAGGAAAAGGGGAGCGGCTACAAGACCTGGGTGTTCTTGTACATCAGTCACTGAAAGTAAGCATGCAGATACAGCAGGCAATGAAGAAACCTAATGGCATGTTGCCCTTCATTGCGGGAGGATTTGAGTTTAGGAGCAAGGAAGTCCAACTGCAGTTGTAAAGGGGCCTGGTGAGACTGCACCTGGAGTATAGTATGCAGTTTTAGTCTCCTAATTTGAGGAAGGATATTATTGCAATTGAGGGAGTGCAGCGTAGGTTGACCAGGTTAATTCCCAGCATGGCGGGACTGACATATGATGAAAGAATGGATCAACTGGGCTTGTATGCACTGGAATTTAGGATGAGAGGGGATCATAGAGAAACATATATAAGATTTGTAAAGGATTGGACAGGCACGATGCAGGAAAAATGTTCCCGATGTTGGGGGAGTCCAGAACCAGGGGACACAGTTTAAAAATAAAGGATAGGCCATTTAGGACTGAGATGAGGAAAAACGTTTTCACCCAGAGAGTTGTGAATCTGTGGAATTCTCTGCCACAGATGGCAGCAGAAGCCAATTCACTGGATGTTTTCAAGAGAGTTAGATTGAGCTCTTAGGACTAAAGGAAACAGGGGATATGGGGAAAAAGCTGGGACTGAATTTGTGTTTGCACAATTAGAAAGATGCTCAGGCCGGCACAGTAGCCCTGTATCTCTAAACTAATAAAAGGCTGCTTTCTCCCTGGTTTGTCTGGATGTGTAACGCCATTCATGTCAGCTGAATCCAAAGGATGTGGGGATGTGGGCCATGAAAACGGGATACTGATTTTAGATGATCAGCCATGATCATATTGAATAGAGGTGCTGGCTCGAAGGGCTGAATGGCCTGCTCCTGCACTAATCTTCTATGTTTATATTATCATGCTTCTGCCCCTTTCAGTATTCCGTAACACCTGCTCTGACGACCAATCTCCATATTAACTTTTGTCTTACCCCACACTCCATCCCCCTGCTCCGCTTTGAAAACTGACATCTCATCAGTCCTTAATAGAACATACAACATTCAACAGAACAGCCCAGGAACATGCCCTTCAGCCCACCATGTCTGCACCAATTTCAGTTATTCCCATGGTAGACACAAAATAAAAGAGTAACATCGTGGGCCAGGCTGCATCTCTGAAGAAAAGGAGTATGTGACGTTTCGGGTCGAGACACTTCATCAGAATGAGAGTCATGGGAGAGGGAAACTGGAGATATGAAAACGGACAGAGCAAATCAGAGCCAGCACCAATGACCAAGGAAAGGTGGAGCCCACAATGCTCCATTGTTGGCTGTGGAAGAGGTGATAAGAAATGGATATGAACAATGAATCTAGCAGGATGACTTGGGTGGGGGAGGGACGGAGAGAGGGAATGCAAGGGTTACTTGAAATTAGATAAATCAATATTCATACAGCTAGGTTGTAAGCTGCCCAAGCGAAATATAAGGTGCTGTTCTTCCAATTTGCATGCGACCTCACTCGGGCAATGGTGGAGCCCAGGACAGAAAGGTCAGTGGTGCAGCAGTAGAGTTGCTGCCTTTCAGCGATTGCAGCGCCAGAGACGCGGGTTCAATCCTGACTGCGGGTGCTGTCTGAATGGAATTTGTACGTTCTCCCTGTGACCGCGTGGGTTTTCTCTGAGATCTTCGGTTTCCTCCCACACTCCAAAGACATACAGGTTCGTAGGTTAATTGGCTTGGTTTAAGTGTAAATTGTCCCCAGTGTGTGTAGATAGTACGAATGTGCAAGGATCACTGGTCGGTGTGGACTCGGTGGACCGAAGGGCCTGTTTCCACAATGTATCTCTAAACTAAACTAAACTAAACTTCCAAAATGTAGTCTCTCAGCACTTTTTGCTGATATGGTTCAGCCACACTTTATTTGTGAAGTGTGGCTTGACCATATAGGTTAAGCATGGTGCAAGTGAAAAGCCTTAATATCACTTATCCTCTGAAGAGACCAAAGCCCCACGCAGTAGTCTAACAGCTGTCTGACTAACCAAGTATAAAACCATAGACACCAGGGACTGCAGATGTCGGTTTACAAAAAAAGACACCGTACTAGAGTAACTCAGTGGGTTAGGCGACATCTCTGGAGGACATAAATAAGTTGTAAGAAGGAACTGCAGATGCTGGTTGAAACCGAAGATAGACACAAAATGCTGGAGTACCTCAGCAGGACAGGCAGAATCTCTGGATAGAAGGAATGGATGACGTTTCGGGGTGAGACCCTTCTTCAGACATGAATAAGTGACGTTTTGGGTCAGGACACTTCTTCAGACTGAGTGTAGGCGGGGGGAGAAAACAGGAAGAGAGGTGGGGGCAGGACTATGACAAGCAAGTGATATATAGATACAGATGAGGCGGTTGATTAGCAGATGGCTGAAACATTCATTTCCTCCAGAGATGCTGCCTGACCCGCTGAAATACTCCAGCGTTTTGTGTCTTTAAGCGCACAACCATACTGTGTTAAAAATCATGCCGCAGAAGAACTCAGATATTTGTTCAGTCAAGTTGGAGCCACTTGTTCAAAACAATTTTTCTTTGCGTCCACACACTACCCACAAAGTGTGTCGGGCATCAGTGGTAAATGTCACCAAGAGAGGAAATGTTGTGACGTCAACTGTCTCCAGTTGTTACTGTGGTGGAGACTGCACTTCTGTCTGCAAATACCCTCATTATATCCATCCTGTTAAAATCAGGTGACAAAGTTCACATTTCCACACCCACACATCTCAAAAGTACTATTTGTTGTTCATGGCTTGATGATGGATTTACTTGTCCTGGTATATTTGTGGTAAAAACTGCAGTTGCAGTGATGTAAAGTCACTTTGGTCACCTTCATGACCTGATGGCAGCTAATAATGGTCTGTGTTCCATCTCTATAAATCCTAATTTTCCATCCAATATGGCAGCTTCTCTTGTTCTAGCTTCTCTGAGGCTTTTCCTGTCTATCATACAAGTCCTGTGAGTTCTGTACTGTCTGATCTCTCTCTTTCCCTTGAAGGTGTTAATAGTATGTGTTGAAGATGGACACAAAATGCTGGAGTAACTCAGCAGAACAGGCAGCATCTCTTGAGGAGATTTTGCGGTGGAACAGACGATATGTGCAGGAAGGATCTGCAGGTGATGGCTTGCAGCCAAGATAGACACAAAATGCTGGAGTAACTCAGTTCGTCAGGCAGCATCTCTGGAGAGAAGGAATAGGTGACGTTTCGTGTCAAGATCCTTCTTTGGACTGAGAGTCAGGGGAGAGGGAGATACAGAGATATGGAATACAGAGATATAAGGTGTGAAAATGACTGATGAAAGCAGACGCAGATCACGGAAATGTAGAATGGTTCATTGTTAGCTGTGGGTTGCTTGCTTAGTTCACCATTCCATGTCAAGGTTATTAATTTGGGTGGCCACTACTTTTTCCAGGAGTTATTTCTACGTTTCCCTAAATAAGTGGCTGTAGTGTAAACCATAAGGGCTACAGACTGTCAGCTACCATCTCCTTGCCTGGCTTTGACCCAAAACCAGATCTCCTTTACCTGCTAATATTCCAGCCTAAAAGCCCTGTCCCACGGTACAAGTTCATTCAAAGAGTTCTCCCGAGTTTGCCCTGATTCGAACTCAGAGATTTACGGTAATGGCCACTCGTCGGTACTCAGGGCACTCGTGGACATTTTTCAACGTGTTCAATAACCATCACGAATCTTCCCGCGCTTACCTGCCATTAGCGAGCCTTCCCGAGTACCTGTGGTTAGTGGTACGAGCCGCTAAGAGACGTCCCCGAGCTACGACATACCCGCTACATTCATCCTCCATGCTTACCACGAGTTTGATTTTTTTTAAACTCGGGAGAGCTCTTGGAATGAATTCGTACCGTGGGACAGGGCTATAACTATTCTTTCCTCCTAACTATGGCAGTACAGTGAGTCAAGGAAGCAGGTATGCTTGTTGTGGAACTCATTATCATCATTTCTCAAAGGCTTCAATGTGCTGCTACATGGGTTTTTGCAATGAACACTCTCCAGTACTCTCATTGATTGTGTGTGGTTACCCAGATATATGTATTATTATATCCCATAAGAAGAAAGTAGTGTGTGGTTAAATTGTGTAGGAGCTTACATCATCTGTCTTGCTCATACAATCTTGATCCCTGCACTTCACAAAGAAGCACTACCATTTACACTGAAGACAGGTCGATATCTGAAATGTTACTTATCCATGTTCTCCAGGGATGCTGCCTGGCCCATTGAGTTACTCAGGCACTTTGTGTCTTTCCTTGGTAAATCAGCATCTGCAGTTCCTTGTTTCCGCCATTAATACTTCATTGTGAACTCTTAATGCCTCATCTCTCAGCGTCTTTTATTGAGTTAAGTCAAGTTGTGTTTATTGTCATATGCACAAGTGTGGTGGGGTAAAACAACATTGCAGGCACTGAGACTCGGATAACACGCAAAAATATAAATCATACATCATAGAGTCATGGAGTCATAAAATGATACAGTGTGGAAACAGACCCTTCAGCCCAACTTGCACACACCGAACCAACATGTCCCAGCTTCACTAGTCCCACCTGCCTGCACAATTACACCATTACACATAAATACTTAAGGCAGCCAAAATAGAAAAAAAATGTACAAAAAAATCAAGACATTAGTGCAAAACATAATTAGAGAAAAAACAAGTCCATGAAAGTGTGAGAAATGTGCAAAAAACAATGCAAAGTTACACAATTAGAAAAACGAGTCCATAGTAGTTCAAGAGGAGGTCTGTTCCTGGAGTATGACTAGGGTTTTGCAGGTCAGTTCAAGATCCTGTTAATTACAAGAAAGTAGCTTTTCCTGAACCTGTTGGTGTGGGACTTTAGGCTTCTGTACCTCGTGTCCGATTGTAGCAGTGAGAAGATGGTGGGGGACCCTTGATGATGGATGCTGGCTTTGACCACTCTCTGTAGCTTTTTGCTGGCACGCCTTCTTTCTGATTACATTTATGTTCTGGGTTATGTTCAGAATAAATTGTCTGAGATGTTAACGCTCAGGAATTAGAAGCTGAAAACTGTCACCACAAGGAAACCACCATTGAGTAATGATGTACGCTCTCCCAACCTCCACTTTCTGAAGTCACCAGTTAGTTCCTTGATTCTGTTGATGTTGAGCGAGAGGTTATGGTTGCATCACACACTGTTCTTATTGCAAATGCTCTATTGTGTGCTGAAGGAAAATTTGACCTACAGTTCTTTACGGTTATTTGAAATGGTCACCCCATCTGTTATGCTCTCCCAATGATCAATTTTTGAATCAGGTCAATATTCATCTTTGCTTTACCTATAGTATAGAAGGTCCGTGTCTGTCAGGGTTAGACACCTGTTCTTATCTTCCAAAGTTTCAGTACATTTCCCTAACTCGGGTAATGGTTTTATTCTGCACAGAAATATCTAGCTGTCTTTCAGACAAATCTTGGCCTGATGATGAACCCTGATTTATACAACAGGAGCAATGACATGCGGGTATTGGAGAGATAGGGAGAGCAGCCAATGTTGGTGGAACGGGTGATGGTGGTTGGTCCATGGGTGGTTCCGCTTGTCGGTGTCACCTTCATTCCACCACAGGATGCAAGCCTGTATGGGTGTCTTTTGTTGCCTTGATGTTAAGAGGACTTTGCTTGATTAAATTACACAGGAAATTGTGCTCCATGGTGTATCCTTTCCCAGACTGTATTAGACACACTAATAAAGTTTTGAAAACTTCCACCATTGCACAGCGCTACATTGAAGCTAATCTATTTCAAATTCTTCTGCTGGCACGTCGTCTTTACATTTTGGCCAATAGAAAGTATACCCTTAGTGCATAGTTTGTCACAGGTGGATGCCAAGTTTTTCAATTAGAACAACCACCAACAAGTAGATTGGGGGTTTCTATCGTATGCTAGTGATTATCACATGGTGTTTGCGCATGGTATTCCAGATTTCAGGTTTCAGATGTCCCCATTCAAAGAATATCATCTTTTCCATTAAAATCTCCTTCCATCTTCTTCCTTCAGATCATTTTGAAAGTTTAATTTGTATGCTCCCAACCTCAGAGTGGTTCTGGTGCTGTAGCTAACATACCACTTCATTACCAAGGAGTTTCAGGCTGACCTGAGTGTTCCCTAAAATTACTTTGTTCGTCTGATTAAGCTATTTAGGGGAGTCCACTTAAGAAGACTTCTTTATCTAGAGGTCTGTCAGTAAATATAGTTGTCTTATATGGGAACGATGGTTCATTTAGTAAAGTCATCCGCTGACAGCAGGTGAGTGCTTGCAACGGGAATGGGTTGGATAAACGCTATCTCCATGCAGAACACTCTCCTACCTTGTCCCATTTCCTACAAATTAAAGAAGAAACAAGGAACTGCAGATGCTGGTTTACAAAAGAAGACATTGAGTGCTGGAATAGCTCAGGGGGTCAGCCAGCATCTCAAGAGAACATGGATAAGCAACGTTTCGGATCAGGGCCCTTCTTCAGACTGACGGGTTGAGTTTCTCCAGTACTCTGTGCCTTCTGCTACAAATTAAAGATGTTGCCATAGGACCCATCAAAGCTTGCCTTTGTATTCTTTATTCCAAGGATACTTGGGCACCACCACAAAATTCTTTCTCCATTACATTGCTGACTACATTGGTAATGCCTCCTGCACTTGTGCGGAACTCCTCAGTTCCATCAACTTTGCCACTAACTTTCACCTCAAATTCACAGGCTATTTCTGGCACCTATCTCCATTCTCTTGATCTCTCTGACCTTCTGAATCACTTGGGTACCTCCTCCCATCCTGTCCCTTGAAAGGGTACCTGCCCTTTCTCTCCGTTTCTTTGGCTTTGCCACATCTTTTTGTTTAGTTGGAGTTTTTAGAGATAGAGCGTGGAAACAGGCCCTTTAGCCCACCGAGTCTGCACCAACCAGCGATCCCCATCCACTAGCATGATCCTACACACTAGGGACTATTTACAAGTTTTACCAAAGCCAATTGACCTTGAAGCCTGTAAGTCTTTGGAGTGTGGGAGGAAACCAAGGCTTCATAAAGAAAAACACAAATAGGTCGACAAGAGCAGCCTCCAGAGGTGATTGTATAGTCCCGTTTAGGAAAAGTGTCTTTGGGCAGTCAGTATTTTCATATCGAGCGTCGCAGACCTGGAACGCAATACCATGCATCATACGGGATCTGCCAACCCTTATCTCATTTACCAAACATCTAAAAACGTGGTTACTGCAAAATCAAAACTGCAATCATAATCTACTTTAACATTATCCTATGGACTTTTTTACTTTATTGTCTGTTTTGTTTTGTTTTTGACTTCTGTTTTGGCTCTTCTCTTATTGATTGATTTTGTTGTGATGTGTTTACCTTGTTTACCAGAGGGACTAAAGATGGAAATTAGCTACGGGCTACACTCTCGCGTATTACATGTAAATTTTTATTAATATGCACTGTCCCCTAAATAAATAAAATTACAAATTACAAATTCTGGAGAAAACCCACGCGGTCACCCCTAGTTGTGATCGAACTCAGGTCACTAGCGGCATGAGAAAGCAACTCTACCGCTGCAGCACCATGCTACCCATCTGTTCTCGAGATAAGGCACTCCACTCCACAAATTTTAAGATGTCTTCCTTAAGCAGTCTAGATGAAGAGACCTGACCCACGTGCAGTGGCTGGCAGTAGATAGGAATGTTCAGTGCACTTTTGTAACATTGTTGGTCCCAAAATGATGCTTGTGAACTGCCTAGGTGAGGTCTGCTACACAATTGTACTGGTTGGTATGCAAAACAAAGCATTTCACTGTAGCTACGTACATGTGACTATAAAATATCATTGAATCATTTAATTTAATCATTAAACTAGGGGAAGACTAATTTTGATAGCATCTGAAATAAAGCCTCAAAAGTTGATTGGGACAAGCCGTCTCCATGTAAAAGGAACATTGGACAAGTGGGGGAGCTTTTCAAAGTGACACAGGAAGAATTCACTGTTAGTATATTCCTGATAAAGTGAAGTCCAAGGCTGGCAGGATTTAGAGATTGTTGGTGTATGAGTGATATTGATGGTCCGGTGGCTCATTCTGTATCACTCCTGGAAGAGCTGAAATGAAAACAGATAATACTGAAAAACTCAGCCCACCAAATGTTTCAGATCTAACATTGACTGTTTCTCTTTCCGTAGCTGCTGCCTGTCTTGCCGAGTGTTTCCAACATTTCCTGCTTGGATTTTAGATTTGCAGCAAGTGCAGTTTGTGCTTAGTTCCATTCTGAATTGAGAATGCTGCCTGAAGCTTCAGTTTTCCATTCCAATTGCAAAACAACACAGAGAATTAAATGTTTGCCTGATAGCCAGAGGTTGCCTTGTATGATTAACAATGGATCGATAATATAACCATGTTATGTTCTCTGTTTTTTCCCCACAGTATCTATGAATCCAAACGATTGGGATGTCTCGGTCAGGTCTTCTGTGCAAGCAATCCAAGGGATGTCTGTAATCTTTAACTGTTCTTTCCAGTATCCTTTTGAAAACATACCTTCGTCTGACATAACAGGCATGTGGTTGCATGATCCATGTGACGGATCATCAGCAATACTGTACAGCAGTGAGAACCCCAGCAATGAAGATGTGAATTTCATAGGAGATCTGGGAAGGAAAAACTGCTCTCTTCAGATTAATGATGTTAAGGCAAACCATGGCAAGACCTATTGCTTCAGATTCTCAATACAAGATAAAGACAAGTGGACAGGAAAGCCTGGTGTGACACTCAGAGTTTATGGTAATTCATCCTTCCTGGTCTATATTTTGATCTGTACAATGTTCAGAATCCAGCTGCCCAGCTGATATTTCACAAGCAATTTCAGATGCCAAATGTATCATACCGTTTAACCGTATCCCTTTCCCATTTCATTTATTTTGCAGCACGTCCAACAAAGCCAATTATCTCCTACTCCACAGAATTGGTTGAAGGGGTCACGACCAAATTGACCTGTTCCTCGTCTGAGATTGATGATGAGGTCACGTGTGTCCTCCACTGGCATGGCCTCGATGATGAGACAGCAATGGAGGGCGTAACGATTTCCAACAGCAGAAAACTGACCAGCACAGTTGATTTAATGCCTTCATACCAGAATCACAACAAGATCATCAAGTGCTCAGTCAATTGCAGAGAATACTCATTCATGGATGAAACTCAAGAGACTCTGAAAGTGAAATGTAAGGATCCGTTAAAATTTCAATTTCCCATAGTTTGAAACTAACCAACACCTTGTACTTTAGCAGCCACTTAAACACTGAGAAACAAAAACAGTTGTGATAAAGGATGGATGTTGTGTCATAGAGGGAAATGGTGAGGGACCATTGGGCATAAGCAATTGGTCAAAATGCTTGGTTTTTGGGATCGTCTTGAGAAGGTAAATTGATGTTCTCCCTTTTGAAGCGAGCACAGAAAGCATTGAGCTCGTCTGAGAACGATGCACTTATCCACTACTTATTTTCCCATTATCGCAAGTAATGACAAGCAAGCCCGTACCGCAGCTGTCAAATGCCCATCCAGTCCTCCAATTTAGACTGAAAGCATCTCTTTGCTTTCCGGGTGGTCTTATTGTGGTCGTGTCTGGAGTTTTTATATGACCATGTATTGCCAGGCTTGAATAGCCAAGATTTGGTCTTCAGTACATCCTCGTTTATCCATGGCTTCTGGTTAGGGAGCACTTGGATGGCCTTGGTAGGAACAGTCTCTTCCATGAATTTCCTTATGAAGTCGGTGACAACTCTGGCATATTTGTTCAGGTCCATTGCCAAGTCCTTGAACATCACCCAGTCTAAGAGTGGCAACCAGTCGCAATGTCACCCCTCTGCCTCTCCTGACCAGCTATGTACTATCCTCACACCTTGAGATGCACTTAGAATCTGCCTATTTGCAGGAAGAAGGAGCATGGACAATTTTCCAAAAAGAGGTCAAGGGATGGGCATATTTGATGGTAGATTAGTAGTATCCAAGGGGATTTGATCCTCTGATGTTGGCAGAAACATCCTGGTGATAAGTTGCAAGTGACTTCTCAAACTGGGCTTGTTGAATTGAGACAAAGGATTGCAGGTGCTGGAATCTTGCATGGAATTCAAAGTGCTGGAGTAATTCAATGGAGTACATGGATAGGCAACATTTTGGATTTGGAACCTTCTTCAGACAATCCGCTAGTCACGGATTGAAATCTGGAAAAGAAGTGGGAGCGAGACAAAGCCTGGAAAGCAATAGGTGAATACAGGAGAGGGGGGTTTTAGATAGTAGATGGTTAGACAAACATTAGAGATGAACAGGGAGTAAAGGAGACAAAAAGAGATAGGAAACAAAAGGGTGTCGATAAGAGGAGAAGAGGATTGAAAGTGGACTGAACCATAAAGGCAGAGAGATGGATCTAGGTGGAAGAGGATGGCGTGGGTGAGGATGGGGGTGGGGAAGGAATGTGGATTAGTGGGAGGATGGGTGCACAGTGGAGCCAGAAAAGAGAGGGGAAGGGGTGTTGGGGGGGGGGGGGGGGGGGGGGGGGGGGGGGGGGGGGGGGGGGAAGAAGAAGAAAAGAAAAAAAATGGGATGGGGTGTTACCTAAAATTTTAGAATTCAACGTTTATACTGTGAGGTTGTAAGCTACCCTAGTGGAATCTGAGGATCTGCTTGATCAGTTTGTGTGTCATCTCACTTTGGCAACAGAGGAGTCACTTTTAAGCATAGAACAGATTTTCTCTGTTCTGTTCCTGTGGAAAGCAGTCGTACGGTGTGTCTGCTTCTGAACAATGATAACAGTTTCACTGACATTCAGTGTGCAGCAAGAGACTTAACATATGTTACCTCGTTAAAGAAAATTTCCTCTTCCTCTTGTGGGTATCAATGAATTCTGATGACTCGAGATGCTGCCTAACGGGGGTGCTAATTCTGATCACACCACCAGTTGGCTACAGGGATGGTAATTTTCTTCCGATGTATTTGCGTAAAAAGTTTTACTTGAACTTAGAGCATCAAAATTAATCTGGAGGCTAAAGAGGCTGCAGACCATAAGTTCATAACGTCATAAGTGGTAGGAGCAGAATTAGGCCATTCGGCTCATCAAGTCTACTCTGCCATTCAATCATGGCTGATCCATCTCTCCCTCCTAACTCCATTTTCCTGCCTTCTCCCTGTCACCCGTACTAATCAAAATTCTGCCTTAAGAATATCCATTGATGGCCTCCACAGCCCTCTGTGGCAAAGAATTCCAGATTCACTACCCTCTGACTGAAGAAATTCCTTTTCACCTCCTTCCTAAAAGAATATCATTTCATTTTGAGGCTATACCCTCCAGTCCAAGATTCTCCCACTAGTGGAATCATCCTCTCCACATCCATTCTATCCAAGCCTTTCACTATTCAGTACGTTTCAATGAGATTCCCCCTCTTTCTCCTAAACTCATATAATGGAATACACAATTCAACCCATAGCAAAAAAAATGGAGAGATGTTGGAGGTACTTAATGGGTCAGGTAGCATCCATGGAGGGAAGTGGACAGACAACATTTTGAGTTGGGACATCATCTGGACTGAAAGGGAGAGGAGGAAAACTTCTTTAAAGTAATACCTTGAAAATACTTCACAGTGAAGCAGTAAAATGGATGCACATTTAGTTCCATACTCGCTTTTTCCCATCAACTCTTTCAATCTAAATACTGGGTCTCAATGACAACGTCATCCCTCCATTTTTCCCTCCACAGTTGAACATTGTAGTAGTTTTATTGACATTCAGTTTGCACCAAGATCCAACCTGAATTTACAAGCCAGATGGTAGTGTTAATGGAAATGTCAATGTCAAAAGTTAAGAGTGTTTTATTGTCGTATGTTCCAAACAGAACAATGGAATTGACATTTGCAGTAACACCACAGAATATATATACATACATACACATAAAAACAAGCAAACTAACAATAAAAGTGCAAAAAGACAAAACCAATGCGCATAAGTCAAAATAGTTCAGAACTTATTTGAAGGTTGTAGTGTTTTAATAGTCATGGCTGCAGGGAAGAAGCTGTTCCTGAACCTGGACATTACATTTTCCAGGCTTCTATATCATCTTCCCGATGGCAGGAGTGAAATGAGAGCATGGTCAAGGTGGTGTGGGTCTCTGATGATGCTGGTTGCCTTTTTGAAGCAGTGACTCTTGGGAATCCTCCGATGATGGGGAGGTTAGAACCTGTGTGGACTGGGCTGTGTTCACCATTTTTTGCAGTCTTCTTCGCTCCTGGGCATTCATGTTGCTGATCCAGGCCGTGATGCAACCAGTCAATATGCTCTCTATAGTACACATAGAAGTTCATGAGAGTACTCTCCGACACACCGAATTTCTGCAATTTCTCAGAAAGTAGAGGCGTTGATGTGCTTTATTATAATTGTATCAGTGTGCCGGGTCCAGGAAAGATCTTCAGAGATTTGCATGCCGTGGAATTTGAAGCCTTTGACTCTCTCCACCATTGTCCCATCAATAGGTCATCTGAGAATGTAAGAAGCCTTCATCCTCCATAAACAGATGGCATAGTAATAGTTCACTATCAGAGCTTGGTTCCAAAATTCTGGACTATGAAAGAAAAATGAGACCAGTTCAGTCAGTTGCTACCATTCAGTTGCTGTCACATACCTCAGTCTGTCCTGTTAAACCAGCCAGAATATTGCAGATATATAATGTGTCACATTTTGACAGCCTTCAGATGCAAGATCAAAAATAAGCAACAAAAACAATTATAGTGAATCATAGCTGGAAGCTCATTTAGATGACAAGGTCTTGAAAATGTACAGTTTCTCCACCATAAGCAGTAACAGCAACAAACTGACAGACTTTCCTGTGAAGGCATTGATTAGTGCTCAGTACATCATCACGTGAAATTATACTACTGCAGACCATTTGTTAATGAATCAGGACACATACTCCAGCAGGATGCATTACTGTATGTACCATTGATGGGAATTACCATGAAAGTGAAGGTCTAATCGTCTCAGGCTTTACAGGACAAATGGTAGTACACATACTGATCATTGTTGCAAGCTGAAGAGACTGATCAACTTTAATGGGGGAAGACAATGGGGCTGAGACAACTATGTTATGGTGTATTGGAAGAATTTTTCAGCATTGTCTTATTGTTGGAAAGCTAATATGTTCAAAGACTGTTCCACTGTATATTGGGGCACAATGTGCACAATTACATCAGTAATCTGGTTTTCTTTTGCAAAGCCAGTTCCACTAGCTCTAAAAGACAACGAGAAGGGGATGGATAGGCGAGAACAAATAACTTCCCTTGTGAATACCCACCTGAGTGAGTGAACATGTCAGTAGTGGTCGCACCGAAATCAAGGTGTTGGTGATGAAGAATATCTATAATCCATTCACAAGATTTGCACATTGAGTTAACAGGATCAAAGGTATCATGAAAATTGTACTGTTCCTGTACCATGTAAAGTTGTTGACCATGGTCATCATCAGTTCCAAACTATCGACACATGACAAAGGGTTCTACTCATACATAACAATACCTTACGGTCAAATCTTCACAAAAGATGATGCAGGCCACAATGGATAAAACATTGCAAGCAATGGACCACTGCTAGTGTAATAATGATGATGTCTTAATTCTCATGAACAAAGAAGAAACACATTTTCTGACTTTGGTAGAAGCTGCTGAAATTACAAAGGAACAATTTGATTTTAGTTTAGTTTAGTTGTGAATTACAGCACAGAAATAGGCCCTTCGGCCCACCGAGTCCGCGCCGTCTAGTAATCCCCGCACACTAATGCTATCCTAAACATACTAGGGACTATTTACAATTATACCAAGCCAATTAACCTATAAACCTGTGCGTCTTTGGAGTGTGGGCGGAAATCAGAGATCCCGGATAAAACCAACGCAGGTCACAGGGAAAATGTACAAACTCCGTACAGACAAACACCCATAGTTAGGATCGAACTTGGGCCTCTGGCGCTGTAAGGCAGCAATCCTACCACTGCACCACCATGCCACCCCATTTTTTTTCCTTGGTTGGACTCAAACACCCGCATGTTTTTGCAGTGAAGCTTTCCCTGAAGGTTGAATTCCACAGACTACTCACAGGAATTAAAATGTAGAATCTATCACCAATGGGGCAAACACCCAAAAGGTAACAGAGCTCTGAGTGTTTCTAGGGATGGTGCAGTAGGACATAGCATTCCTTCCAGGTCTTGCAATGGGAATCAGACCCATGCATCACTGCTGAAAATGGATGTGGCTTAAACATGGAAGAATCTTTTTCTTAAATCAACTTGGGAAGACAGAGACCATGAGTTTTAACAGTGCTTCTTAAACTGGTGAGTGGTTCACTCAAGGGCGAATTAAAATTAATTTGGGGTGAATGAAACTGGAGGGGTGAATGAAGGGTGAATTACTTAATTTATTCAGATATTTATATATTTTTTTCTATACTTAAAAAAGGCATTCCCATTAAAATGGTTAGTAAGCTCTCATTGGTTTTAATGGCAGTGGAGCTGGAAATTTGATGGTTTTGTTCTCTCTATCTATGATTTCTATGATTTCAAAGTAGCAGGATATTTCCCAAATTTACTGTAATATAACCTTTTAGGAAAGACCATGGTTTTTTGAGCTAGTTTTCCAAGAAGAAAATTGCAGTAATCAAAGCTGGAAAGAATAGGATGAGGCTGAAACCCAATGTTTAGATGTTGGAATGTTTTTTTTTTATCATTCTAATAGAATGATTTTCCAACTCCAGTGGTAATTAAACTTTGGGAGAGGCTGCGGGATTAAAATCGGAAGAATATGCTTCTGGCGCCCCTCCGGGATTAGGGACCCTGAACCTTAAGTTTCATTAGTATCATAGTAGATCTGCTCCTGCTCAAGGGTGAATGACACTGAAATATTTTAAGATGCACTGAGTTATAAGACCATTGGAAACTAAGCTACAGTGAATATTCCTGCTTCTACTAATTGCATTTGAGAAGTAATAAAGAAAGGCAAAATGTTATGAATGAGTTGTGTTTAAGATGTGTAGAGGACCCTGAGGAAATCATCATGCCCATAGTTTAGACTTCATTTCAGAATCTGAGTATCACTGGCAATGCCAACATGTTTTGACCATCACTAATAGCCCTTGAGAAGGTAGTGGTTAGTTACCACCTTGAACCACCACAGCTGAAGGTGCACACACTCTCCTAGGGATTTCAATACATTTCCAAATTAGAGTGGAACACAACCTAACACAACAAGAGCTGTGTGGGAAAAATGGGGATCTTTTATTTTCTGAAGCCCTTGCTGTGTTTTTCCAATATCAACCTTAGTGGGTCAGCTCTCTATATTACTAAAGGTCTGATCTTGACCACTTCCTGGTGTCAAAACGATGCCATTTACGGCTGTGATTTTTGGCCAACTTACTCGTAGGACAAGAGGATTTTTCCCATCCATGAAAAATAAAAGAGTTATAATAACTCTTTTATTTTCATCTATGGGAAAAGTAAAAGAATTATTAGTGTTTAAAAAATGTTGAGATTCACTCTCTTGAAGGCCACGCCCTTTCTGGAGGGAATATAAAACCCGGAAGTGTTGATGGCCTCAGTCAGTCTCTGCAAGATGGGGGAGCGAGAGGGTCACGTCTCTCATTCTGAGCTGTGAATAACACTGAGCACATGTTTACTAAAATGTGAGTGGTTTTACTGATCTGTCAGTGCCCTTAATGTGGTTTAAAAATATAATTTGGAATTGCTGTGTTGCTAAAGATGTGTTGCCTTTGGTTTGGAAATGCTAAAGCTGTGTTGCCTTTGGTTTGGAAATGCTAAAGCTGTGTTGCCTAATTAAAGTTGTCTTGCCTGATTAAAGTTGCCTTGCCTTCTATATAATTAAAAGTCCAATCTTGACCATTTCCTGTTTGCGCTTTATATTGATTTTAGAAGAAAACGCTACCACATACGGCTGTGATTTTTGGCCATTACTCCGCTCATCAGGTGCCGAGGATTTTTCCCATCGATGAAAAATAAAAGAGTTATTAGTTTAAATATTGTTGAGATTCTCTCTCCTTGCAATCATGTCATGAAGGCCACGCCCCTTCTGGTGGGAGGGGGAGGGACTATTAAACCCAGAGGTGTGGGCATGGCTCAGTCTCTGCAAGATGGAAGAGGGAGAGGTCACGACTCGCTGTCTTTAGTGGCCTTGCACCCTGCTTGAAATGGTATGGAACTGCACTTGAATTTGGTGGCCTTGTACCCTGCTGGAAATGGAATTTCAAGGAATAGCCGTGAGTCAACTGCCAGCCCACCAGCCATGAGTCAGTGAGTTGCCAGCACAACAGGCTTGAGTGACTGAGCCGCAAGCCCAAGAATCCATTCGGCCCACTTTGTCCATACTAGCCCCCCTGGAAACCAGTCCCTTCAGCCCACACCCATACTAGCCCTCCAGAAAGCCCCCCTCCCCCCCATTGGACACCAATATTTCAATTGGTGGAGAGGTGGAATATTGCATTGGGGGACCAGCCCTCCCGTGCGATGCTGGGACCCAACGGGTCCTACTTAGTCTAGTGTAATATAGATGTCAAAGCAAAGATTCCTAAAATAAACCTAATTCTCAAGCCAGGTTAAAGGGGCTGTCCCACTTGGGCGATCTAATTGGTGAGTTTAGAAGAGTTTAGGAGAGTTTGAAAAAATGGCATGTTGAAGACCTCCTTCGACTATGTAGAAGATCTCCTTCGACTATGTTGAAGACTAGCTTCGACTAACTTCGGGAAAATTGGACACCGAATAGTGGAGAGTGAAGACGACCTCCTTCGATCTCCTTTGCGTATGTTGAAGACTACTCCGACTACCTTTGATTACCCTCGATTACCTTTGATTATCCTTGATTACCTACAACTAACATGCCGACCTACTACGACCTACTACGACTAAAGCATGAGTCGAGGGCAAGCTCGCCAGAACTCGCGGATTAGGTCACACAAGTGGGACAGCCCCTTCAATGTTTAACATGGAAGCTCTTCAAGTTCTTCAGTGGATTCTTCTTCAGTACCCTGCGATGAATCTTTTTGTTTGGAGGACGAAGAGCTTTCTGTATTTCCTGACACTTCAAGATGCGGCTCAGATTAGATGAAGACCTAATATAGGGAGAAAGAAATTACATTCAAAGGTAGAGTCCAAGGGAAGACTAACCCTTCCTTCCCCCACATTCACAAATGCCTAATGCTTAATGCCAAAATGAGACAGTAAAAGGAACTTTGTTGCAATTGTGAGATTCATTATGCAGTATGAAGGTGATGTAAAAAGTGAATAAGAGAGGCAAAGAGATTGTATGAGAATGATCAGAATCTGAAAAAGGGCCTCGACCCGAAAAGTCACCCATTCCTTCTCTCCAGAGAATGTAACTCCCACTGAGTTACTCCAGCATTTTGTGTCTATCTTTGGGGTGAACCAGCATCTGCAGTTCCTTCATTATTGGAAATATAAATGCCTGTGATCAAAGACCAGTCGAATGGTTGGAGCAGTTAGTGGTCGTCAAGGGGATGTACGCATAGAGTCTGGAGGCGTATCTGAGTGTGTTGCATTTGTCATCTCCACCAGTGCAGCAGAGAAAGAAGAAGTAATACGAATCAAGATGCATAAAAATAGATGGAGGGGTGTGGGTTGTCTGTCTGTAAAGTTCATATGTCTCATGATCTTGACAAGATGCATCCAGCCTTAAGGAAGGAAGAGACAAAAAATATAATTTCGGCATCTTCCATAAACAGGGGGAGATGCTGCCCTAGATCCTTAGTGGTGGTGGAAACCACTGAGCAAAAAGCATTTTAAAAAGCACAAGATAGTAAGTGAATATCAGTGGGAAATTTAAGAAATGTAACCAATGGTTGGCTAAATTGATTGAGTTCTTTGAAAAGTACCAGGCAGAATGATGAGGGTTAGTGTTGCTGCTGGTGTGTCACGGTGACATTCGAAAGCTTTTGGTTAATGTACCAAAAAATAAACATGAGAGGAAATTAAAGCCTATATATTGGAAGAGATGGTGGCAATGTGACTATGATGATATTGGTCACGGGACAAAAAGCAGACAGTGATGGTGACTGTTTATTCCAGAATGGTGTAAAGTATTTTCAAACTGGGATCATTGGATATATGTGAACAATCGTGTTTAGGTACATGAGGTGCAATTTCAAAGCATGTGAAACATCGCACCCAATGTTAAGCAGATTAACAGGCTTTCAGGCAACATAGACTATGAGATAAGTAGGTAGATCAAATCTATCACACAGTTGCATGAAGTGTCACACCTCCTCAATACTAAATTACAGTGTGTTTAAAACATGATCTAGAACATTGTAGGTAGATACAAAGTGCTGGAGTAACTCAGCGGATCAGGCAGCATCTCTGAAGAGAAGGAATGGGTGATGTTTCGGGTTGAGATCCTTCTTCAGACTGTCTTCGGTGTAAACCAGCATCTGCAGTTCCTTCCAACACATTTTTATCAGAATGACATTGGGCTTGGTGAACTTCAACTTAAGGAGGCAAGATGGGAATGTTCTCCCTGGGGCACACAAAATAGAGGGAATGTTCTAAAGAGACAATGAATAGTAGAGCAGATAAGTTTCCAGTGGTGAGTGGAATTGGACTGAAGGGGAACAGATTTAAAGATGATTGGCAAAATGGATTTAAACCAAAATAAGGCAATATATTTTAATGCAGCAAGTTGTGAGTTTGAACATTGTGTGAAAGGGAGAAGAAGACATTTAAGAAATAAACACATAAAGTATAAAGTTTCCTTTATTGTCATTCAAACTTTTAGCTTGAACGAAATTGCAGTCATGACAGAAAATAAAATAACAGGCCACACAATGAACACAGTTTAACATCCACCACAGTGAGTCTACCAGGCACCTCCTCACTGTGATGGAAGGCAAAAGTCTTAAAGTCCTTGTCTCTCCCTCCTTGTTCTCCTTCTGTGTTGAGGTGATCCAGGCTTTCGATGTTGGGCCCCCCGCCGGGTGATGGTAAGTACCGCGGCCGAATCCGAGCTCCGCAAACGGGCCGGTTCAAACTCCGCAGCCCGGGGCGGACAAAGCTGCCACCCTCCAGTCCAGCAGACAAAGCTGTTGTTGCGGGAGCTCCGGAGAATCAGTCACCAATTGAAGTCAGGCCACCGCCGAAACACCACCACAGCCCCTGAAGACGGCCAGCTTCGCAATGGTGTGTCCTGGCTCTGCCTCCGGAGCCTCGTGGTCAGTCCCAGTTGGAGGTGCCAGCTCCGCGATTAGGCCTCAGCACAGACGGAGACAGAGACGGGGATACGACAAAGAAAAGGTCGCATCCCCCTGAAGGAAGAGACTAAATCAAGTTTCCCCCTCCCCCCATACATACACAACAAAAAATAAACTAAAACATACGTCAAACAAGACATAAGAAAACAAAGAAAAGCAAAAGACAGACGGACTGCAGGCGAGCCGCAGCCACTTCCATCGTGAAGAAGAAATGTAAAATGGGCAAGCAGAAGGATTAATTCCAAGGGCAAAGATCTAGCACTATAGTATTGTGTACAATTGCATTAATTCAACATATTCAATGTAATCTCTTCCATTTATGCCAATTGAAGATGCAACAGTGGGAGCTGCAAATTTGAGGAAATTACTACCATTTAATATCCAATTATTGTACATGATTACCTTTCCTTTCCTATGTCATTATTCACATTCCATATTATTTTTCCCAGACGCACCCAAAAACATAACCACTCAAGTCAACGGTAGATCACAGTGGGAAATCAAAGAGGGTGATTGGGTCTCTTTGACCTGTGGCAGCAGCAGTAACCCTGAAGCCTCCTACACATGGTACAAGAGGGACCAAGGTGAAGATGAAGCATTTAATACCAAGAATGGCTCGCTGCTCTTCCAAAGTATCTCACCAAGTGCTTCTGGATTCTACAAATGCACAGCAACAAACTACCTGGGAAATTTGAACACTGAGACAGTGGAGATCCGTGTCCAATGTAAGAAATCATTGTTCTTTGCATTATTAATTTCACCCTGTGATAAGCTCAATTGAATTCTCATTATATACAGTAAGTTGGCAAGAACCTTCATCCAACCTTGAATCTCGCAGAATTATCGACAATACATCGGTTGTATAATGCATCTCTTGCAACCTAAATGGATCGATCATTGCAGAAAAAAGGGACAGAAGGATTGTGTGTGTGAGAGAGAGGGAGAGTGGGAGAGAGTGCAAGCAGAAGAGAGATACCCATAGCCTTATCAAAACACAAAAGCCTTTTTGATGCAAATTTGGGCAGAGCAGCAGCTAATGAAACTTAGTTAAGACAAAGGGACCTTGGGGTGCAAGTTCTTATCTCCCTGAAAATGGTGGCATAGGTGGATAGATAGTGTAGAAGGCATTCAGCATACTTGCCTCATTGCTTGATGCATTGATTATAAGAGTTGGGACATCAGGTGACTTCTCACTTACTTTACAAGAAGGTGAACGCTACTTTATATAAAAATTGTGTTTGTGTACAGTATGTCTGGGATGAGAGCAGAAGGTTTGAGAGAAAAGCACCTTTGAGGGCCTATCCACTTGGTGATTTTTTTCGGCGATTGCAAACATCATTGACTATCAGGTCACCGAAAAATATGCGGCGTGATGGCGTATGACGTGGCGGTGTTGTTTCAAGTGTCGTAACATTTTTTTTGTCGCCGCTGGATTTTGGAATGTTCAAAATCTATTGGCAACACTGATATGACGCTGGCAAAATCGCCAAGTGAGACAGGCCCTTAAGGGATAGTTTTCTGAGAGCAAACCTTTTTCCTTGAAATATATTTCCTTAAAATAGTTCAATTATGTATTTTCTTTCTGCTGACTGGATAGCACGCAACAAAAGCTTTTCCCTGTACCTCGCTACACGTGACAAAAATAAACTAAACTAAACTAAATTAATGTGTAGGAAAGAACTGCAGATGCTGGTTTAAATCGAAGATAGATACAAAAGTCCATCTATCATCTGAAGAAGGGTCTCGACCCGTTCCTTCTCTCCATAGGTGCTGCCTGTCCCGCTGAGTTACTACAGCATTTAGTGTCTATAAACTAAACAAATGTGAGTTAAGAGACCCTAATGGGGTCTCTTAACTCACTACAGGAGACTATACAGTAGCCACATGGTCGTTCCATGTTCGCGGGTGGTTGCCGGGGAGTCGCCTTCATGGTCGTGAGGAGTTCCCGCATTCTGGGAACTAGTCGCGGCCTCATTATGCTCGCCGCAAATTTCATTGGCACATTTGGAAAAAAAACGTAAGCAGTAGTTTTTAGAACCAAGGATAATGTTAAATATCGGCCGAGCTTCACAGCCGTGTATCTCTGGCCTCTTAAAGGTTGTCTCCACCCTTTTCCCCCCTCCTCTCCTTCCCTCTTTTAAAGGACTTACCACACACTGTGCTTTAACCATCTTAAATACAGCGCCAACCTTCCTGTTCATCGCGGTATCACCTTGGCTTTGCACCATGTGAATTTCACTCAGACAGCGCTCCCCCCGGCTTGCCCTGTCTCCCGTCTGCATAACGGGCTGGTGAAAGAAGCAATGTGTGTGTGTGTGTGTGTGTGTGTGTGTGTGTGTGTGTGTGTGTGTGTGTGTGTGTGTGTGTGTGTGTGTGTGTGTGTGTGTGTGTGTGTGTGTGTGTGTGTGTGTGTGTGTGTGTGTGTGTGTGTGTGTGTGTGTGTGTGTGTGTGTGTGTATGTGTGTGTTCCACTCTGACAGTCGCTGTTCCAGTTGCTGGTTTTTCAGGCCACTGCTGGCAACTTGACAGTCGCCGGCAGTCACCTGAAAAATCGTCTAAGTCACAAGGCTGATTTCCAGAAAAGTTGTCGCCAAGATCAGCTCGCTGCTGCAGTCAGGGCTCCAGCCATGGAGTCATTGGTGCAGTGTGGCAACTGTGGGTGTGAGGGCACAGAGATACTCACTTCCTTCCCTTCACAATCATTCCCGTCACTGTTGGTTGTTGGACAACACCTTTTAGTTTACTGCACATTGTTGCACTTTCTTTCTAGAATCTGCCTTCATGTCGGTAGCGCATGGTTGACAATGTGCCACAACATGCAACTGAATCATATCAACACCTCCTCAGCAGAGCTGCATAATTCTCATTCTGAGTATACGTTTGTGATAGGGGGGCACCAAACAATTCCTCATAAACTCACACCATTGAGTTAGGTTGTCAGCTCTGTTTTGTTCAGTCCACTGATGTTGCCCAACTTGCAGGACGTTTCTAGCATTTTTCCGGCTATATTTGAATCACCCAGTATCTGCGGTTTTCGAGGTGGATGCAACTGCATCACTTCAACAGCTCCTCAGAGCTGCAGTATCCACACCCTGACTGGGTGTTTGTGACGGTCCCACCAAACAACTGCTTCAGAAACTCATCAACGAGCAGAGTTGTCAACTCTGTTTTGCCACTGATGTTATAAGTGTCATAAGTGATAGGAGCAGAATTAGGCCATTCGGCCTATCAAGTCTACTTTGCCATTCAATCATGGCTGATCTATCTTACCCTCTTAAACCCATTATTTTGCCTTCTCCCCATAACCCCTAAAGAGAAGTGTATTTGGGTGCTTGGTGTTTGACATGATATCTGACCAGCAGAGTACTTCCAGCATTTTTGAGCTGTTTGAGACATCCATCATCTGTGGTTTCTTAATTCAATTTTGGCACTGTTGAGAGGTTTATCTTTTAATTCTGTTTTTAATTCTGTTGTTAAATCTATCTTGTGCACACTCATTTGTGTTGTCCTTATACAAAGTGTCAAAAGTCTTCCTCTAATCTTCAACCGCTTAGATATGGTCACCTTTCATCACTAATTTAAAGCACCTCTTACAACTTAAATGGCCAGATCATTATTGAAGCAGAGGGATGGAAGATAGGGAGAAAGAAATTGCCATAACTTTTTCAACATACTAATGCCATTTTGTATGGAAATCTGGTTAGAGCTACAGTAAATGGAATTTCATCCAGACAATTGTGAGGTATTGATCCAATGTGAATGCATCAAACCTCCAGGATAACCAGGAGTCAGAGCAGAAGATTGACAGTGAAGCATCCTTGGGGACAGTTTCTGAGAGGAAGTCTTCTTTGTTGAAATGTCCAAGGAACGATACACCCCAAGACTAATTACCTCAAAAGTTGTCACTAAGATTTGCTATCTGCTGTGATCTTGGCTCTAGCCTGGGAGACATTGGTGAGGTGGGTCAGTTGTGGAAGTGATGTCTCAGAGGGACAGACTTCTTTACCTACAGGACCAGTCCAGTCATTGTTGGTTGGTGGTTAGTTGGTCGGTGGACTTGCTAGTTTACTGCTCGCCGTTGCATTATCTTTCTAGAACCTGGCTGCCTTTGTGCAGTCAGCCCTAAGTGGACACCGGCCACCTGACTTTCTGTATGGTCTTTGTCAAACTTGCTGAACGGGCAACTGAATTGCTTCAACACCTCCTCAGAGCTGCAGGTTACTCACTCAGAGTGAACGTTTGTGACAGTCCTACCGAACCACTGCTCAGAAACGCACATGATCGAGCTGAGTTGTTAACTCTGCTTTGCTCGGTCCATTAATGTCACCTGACCTGCAGAGTATTTCAAGCATTTTTGGGGCATTATTTGGGTCATCCAATATCTGCAGTCTGTGATGTGCTCTCCTCAGTATCGTCCATTCATGGGCTTGGCTTCTCCAGGTGTCAATGGAAAATTGACTTCTCTACAATGAACTTTGAGAATAATCTTGTTTTTCTGTCAACATGGTAATCTCGGGTGGCACTGGTGCCAGTGCTCAGAGAAGGGTATATAATCAATGTTGCCTGCATTGTTGAGCTGACTGAAGTGACTCGGATCCCTCTGGAAATGTTGTACACTCTGTATTCTAAGTCAGAAGACATTAAATACATTAAATCCATCAACATGGCCTGTCCAATAGAGCTTTGTGAGTGTAATCAGGCTGTCAATGCCGTGGATGTTCTGCTCTCTGTATTACCAGCCATGACACACAGAATTCATTTACTTTTAGATGCACCCAAAAATGTAACCGTTCAAGTGGAAGGCACATCACAATTGGATATCAAAGAGGGAGACAAGATCTCTCTGACCTGTGCCAGTAACAGTGACCCTGACGCCACCTACACCTGGTACAAGAGCGACAAAGGTCAAATTCAAACTCTTGATTCCAAGAACTGCACTTTGATCTTCCAAAACATTTCACAAAGTGCTTCAGGATTCTACAGCTGCACAGCAGCAAACTACCTGGGGAATCTGAGCTCAGAGGCAGTGGAGATACGTATTCAATGTAAGAAATCATTGCCTCTTATGTTGTTAATATCATCCCGTGACAAGCTCAGTTGTAATGTTCTAATATAAATAGACATTGTCTTCCTCTAACTGTGCTATTCGACAGCTTGCCTTATAACCCAAATGGTTTGATTTATTTTAGAAGCAGAGTGGGAGTGAGAGACCTGTTCTTAACCTTAACAATAGAATAGTGGCTTTCTGTACTGAACGGAATCAAGTTGTAAATCAATTGATAATTCTGAACGTGTAGCCATGATGCAAATACTGAAAAAGAAATGCACGTTAACATGCAACTTCTTTATTGAGCAACATTGATTGTTGCACTGCAATTGAAGCCAAAAGACCATTAGAAAGTTATTTTCTAACCAAGTTCCAGGAATTCCTGGCTGTTATCTGTAAACCTGACACCATTCTCTTTGATGCACTTGTGGCCCACTCCTTCCCAGCTCAGTCCATTTCCTTGTCAAAGCATGCAGAGAACCCCCAGGAACAGCACACTGACAGTCTTATTTTCCAGAGGCTCAATATCTCTGGGAGACAAAGAACAGGGCGGCACA
Organism: Leucoraja erinaceus; assembly: GCF_028641065.1. Taxonomy (NCBI): domain Eukaryota; kingdom Metazoa; phylum Chordata; class Chondrichthyes; order Rajiformes; family Rajidae; genus Leucoraja; species Leucoraja erinaceus. The sequence continues at coordinate 8,982,748 of NC_073387.1, forward strand.
GTGGTGCAGGTGTAGAGTAATTGCCTCACAGTGCTAGCAACCTGCTGTCAATCCTGACCTCGGTTGCTGTCTGTGTGGAGTTTGCACATTCTCCCTGTGACAGCGTGGATTTCCCTGCATGGATTCCCTCTCGCCTTGCCAGGTACTAATTGAACTGAGGAAGGCTTAATATTGGAGCTACAATTAATCATGTCACTTACTACTTAACTCTCTGTGGAGCTGATGCTACATAATATACAAAATGTGTTCTCACCAGGCCCCTAGTATGACCAGGAATGAGAGCAGAGGGCTTTAGGGCAAAGTCTTTTGGGTACAGTTTCTAGCAATAAATCAGCCTTCTAAAATGTCTGCGGGATAATATCTCCCAAGGCTGATTTCCACTGTAAGTTGCAACTGAGATATGCTACCTGCGGCAAGCAGCGCTCCAGCGTCAGGTGTGGTGCATGTGGTCAACAAGACTTGCCCAATATAGCTGAGTGAGTGTAATCAGGCCGTCAATGCCGTGGATGTTCTGCTCTCTGTATTACCAGCCATGACACACAGAATTCATTTACTTTTAGATGCACCCAAAAATGTAACCGTTCAAGTGGAAGGCACATCACAATTGGATATCAAAGAGGGAGACAAGATCTCTCTGACCTGTGCCAGTAACAGTGACCCTGACGCCACCTACACCTGGTACAAGAGCGACAAAGGTCAAGTTCAAACTCTTGATTCCAAGAACTGCACTTTGATCTTCCAAAACATTTCACAAAGTGCTTCAGGATTCTACAGCTGCACAGCAGCAAACTACCTGGGGAATCTGAGCTCAGAGGCAGTGGAGATACGTGTTCAATGTAAGAAATCATTGCCTCTTATGTTGTTAATATCATCCCGTGACAAGCTCAGTTGTAATGTTCTAATATAAATAGACATTGTCTTCCTCTACCTGTGCTAATCTACAGCTTGCCTTATAACCCAAATGGTTAGATTTATTTCATGTAGAGCGAGAGTGAGAGACCTGTTCTTAACCTTAACAATAGCATAGTGCCTTTCTTTTTTTTAAATAATTGTATTTATTAGAAGTACAGTACATTACAATAGTACAAGCCAAATATATCTTATTACATTTATTGTACCACTTCATTTTTTAAGCTTTAAAAAGAAGGAGAAATATAGAAAGTAAAGAAAGTGAGGGAATATCGTGATATTGTGAAAGAGATCAAAAAGAAAGACCCATTAAGCAAAGAGTTAGGGGAAGAAGTTAAGAAATAGGCCATAGAAAAGAAAAAAAGAAATAGTGGCTTTCTGTACTGAATGGAATCAAGTTGTAAATCAATTGATAATCCTGAACGTGTAACCATGATGAAAATACTGCATAAGAAATGCACGTTAACATGCAACTTCTTTATGGAGCAACATTGATTGTTGCACTGCAATTGAAGCCTAAAGACTATTAGAAAGTTATTTTATAACCAAGTTCCAGGTGTCTCTGGCTGTCATTTGTAAATCTGATACCATTCTATTTAATGCACTTGTGGCCCACTCCTTCCCAGCTGAGTCAATGTCCTTGTCAAAGCATGCAGAGAACCCACAGGAACAGCACACTGACAGTATTATTTTCCAAAGACTCAATATCTCTGGGAGACAAAGAACAGGGTGGCACAGTGGTGCAGGTGTAGAGTCATTGCCTCACAGTGCTAGCGACCTGCTGTCAATCCTGACCTCAGTTGCTGTCTGTGTGGAGTTTGCACATTCTCCCTGTGACAGCGTGGATTTCCCTGCATGGATTCCCTCTCGTCTTGCCAGGTACTCTGTCATCAAAGTCCTACTTGTACTGAGGAAGGCTTAATATTGGAGCTACAATTAATCATGTCACTTACTACTTAACTCTCTGTGGAGCTGATGCTACATAATATACAAAATGTGTTCTCACCAGGCCTCTAGTATGACCAGGAATGAGAGCAGAGGGCTTTAGGGCAAAGCCTCTCTGGGGACATTTTCTAGAAATAAATCAGCCTACTAAAATGTCTGCGGGATAATATCTCCCAAGGCTAATTTCCACTGTAAGTTGCAACTGAGATATGCTACCTGCTGCAAGCAGCGCTCCAATCATGGAGCCTTTGCTGTGGTGACTTGGTTATGGAGGTGAGGTCACAGAGTCAGTAATTTCCTTTTCATTAGGATCACTGCTGCCACTGCTGTCTGATGGATGCCACTATCTTCGTTTGCAGCCACCATTTCATGTCCTTACTAGACTCTGCCTGTCTCATGGAGTCAGAAACTCTCATCATTGAGCAGAATTGCCAGCTGTGTTTTACCTCTCTCCACTGCTGTTGCCTGGTTTGTTGAGTATTTATAGCACTTTGCGGCTTCCTTTCAGATTTCCAACATCAGCCGTTTGTGAGTTGGTGAACACCTTCCACTCTTTTTCCACATGTTCCTACTGCATTGTCCCAATCTTCTCAGCATCATCCTGAATGCTCCTTCTCTACTCCGACAGTTCATGGGACGGAGATTCCAAGAGACAATGGGAATTTTATGTTTCTACCAGGAGGTTTTGAGAAAATCCATGAATCTTTTTTTTTTCTCTGTCAGTTAATCTCTTCCTGTGCCTGAACCCAGAATCAAATGACTTATTTGAGAGTCAGGTGTGGTGCATGTGGTCAACAAGACTTGCCCAATATAGCTGAGTGAGTGTAATCAGGCCGTCAATGCCGTGGATGTTCTGCTCTCTGTATTACCAGCCATGACACACAGAATTCATTTACTTTTAGATGCACCCAAAAATGTAACCGTTCAAGTGGAAGGCACATCACAATTGGATATCAAAGAGGGAGACAAGATCTCTCTGACCTGTGCCAGTAACAGTGACCCTGACGCCACCTACACTTGGTACAAGAGCGACAAAGGTCAAGTTCAAACTCTTGATTCCAAGAACTGCACTTTGATCTTCCAAAACATTTCACAAAATGCTTCAGGATTCTACAGCTGCACAGCAGCAAACTTCCTGGGGAATCTGAGCTCAGAGGCAGTGGAGATACGTGTTCAATGTAAGAAATCATTGCCTCTTATGTTGTTAATATCATCCCGTGACAAGCTCAGTTGTAATGTTCTAATATAAATAGACATTGTCTTCCTCTAACTGTGTTATTCGACAGCTTGCCTTATAACCCAAATGGTTCGATTTATTTTAGAAGCAGAGTGGGAGTGAGAGACCTGTTCTTAACCTTAACATAGAATAGTGGCTTTCTGTACTGAATGGAATCAAGTTGTAAATCAATTGATAATTCTGAACGTGTAACCATGATGCAAATACTGAAAAAGAAATGCACGTTAACATGCAACTTCTTTATTGAGCAACATTGATTGTTGCACTGCAATTGAAGCCAAAAGACCATTAGAAGATTATTTTATAACCAAGTTCCAGGAGTTCCTGGCTGTTATCTGTAAACCTGACACCATTCTCTTTGATGCACTTGTGGCCCACTCCTTCCCAGCTGAGTCCATTTCCTTGTCAAAGCATGCAGAGAACCCCCAGGAACAGCACACTGACAGTCTTATTTTCCAGAGGCTCAATATCTCTGGGAGACAAAGAACAGGGCGGCACAGTGGTGCAGGTGTAGAGTAATTGCCTCACAGTGCTAGCAACCTGCTGTCAATCCTGACCTCGGTTGCTGTCTGTGTGGAGTTTGCACATTCTCCCTGTGACAGCGTGGATTTCCCTGCATGGATTCCCTCTCGCCTTGCCAGGTACTAATTGAACTGAGGAAGGCTTAATATTGGAGCTACAATTAATCATGTCACTTACTACTTAACTCTCTGTGGAGCTGATGCTACATAATATACAAAATGTGTTCTCACCAGGCCCCTAGTATGACCAGGAATGAGAGCAGAGGGCTTTAGGGCAAAGTCTTTTGGGTACAGTTTCTAGCAATAAATCAGCCTTCTAAAATGTCTGCGGGATAATATCTCCCAAGGCTGATTTCCACTGTAAGTTGCAACTGAGATATGCTACCTGCGGCAAGCAGCGCTCCAGCGTCAGGTGTGGTGCATGTGGTCAACAAGACTTGCCCAATATAGCTGAGTGAGTGTAATCAGGCCGTCAATGCCGTGGATGTTCTGCTCTCTGTATTACCAGCCATGACACACAGAATTCATTTACTTTTAGATGCACCCAAAAATGTAACCGTTCAAGTGGAAGGCACATCACAATTGGATATCAAAGAGGGAGACAAGATCTCTCTGACCTGTGCCAGTAACAGTGACCCTGACGCCACCTACACCTGGTACAAGAGCGACAAAGGTCAAGTTCAAACTCTTGATTCCAAGAACTGCACTTTGATCTTCCAAAACATTTCACAAAGTGCTTCAGGATTCTACAGCTGCACAGCAGCAAACTACCTGGGGAATCTGAGCTCAGAGGCAGTGGAGATACGTGTTCAATGTAAGAAATCATTGCCTCTTATGTTGTTAATATCATCCCGTGACAAGCTCAGTTGTAATGTTCTAATATAAATAGACATTGTCTTCCTCTACCTGTGCTAATCTACAGCTTGCCTTATAACCCAAATGGTTAGATTTATTTCATGTAGAGCGAGAGTGAGAGACCTGTTCTTAACCTTAACAATAGCATAGTGCCTTTCTTTTTTTTAAATAATTGTATTTATTAGAAGTACAGTACATTACAATAGTACAAGCCAAATATATCTTATTACATTTATTGTACCACTTCATTTTTTAAGCTTTAAAAAGAAGGAGAAACATAAAAAGTAAAGAAAGTGAGAGAATGTCGTGATAGTGTGAAAGAGTGATCAAAAAGAAAGACCCATTAAGCAAAGAGTTAGGGAAAAAAGTTAAGAAATAGGCCATAGAAAAGAAAAAAAAGGAATAGTGGCTTTCTGTACTGAATGGAATCAAGTTGTAAATCAATTGATAATCCTAAACGTGTAACCATGATGCAAATACTGCATAAGAAATGCACGTTAACATGCAACTTCTTTATGGAGCAACATTGACTGTTGCACTGCAATTGAAGCCAAAAGACCATTAGAAGGTTATTTTATAACCAAGTTCCAGGTGTTTCTGGCTGTTATTTGTAAATCTGATACCATTCTATTTGATGCACTTGTGGCCCACTCCTTCCCAGCTGAGTGCATTTCCTTGTCAAAGTATGCAGAGAACCCCCAGGAACAGCACACTGGCAGTATTATTTTCCAGAGACTCAATATCTCTGGGAGACAAAGAACAGGGCAGTACAGTGGTGCAGGTGTAGAGCCATTGCCTCACAGTGCTAGCGACCTGCTGTCAATCCTGACCTCGGTTGCTGTCTGTGTGGAGTTTGCACATTCTCCCTGTGACAGCGTGGATTTCCCTGCATGGATTCCCTCTCAGAAACGAATGGTTGATTTGAGACAGAAACAAAATGCTGGAGTAACTCAGAGGGACAGGTAGCAACACTAGATAGAAGGAATGGGTACTGTTTCGGGTCAAGACCCTTCTTCAGGCTGAGAGTCGGGGAAGAGGGAGATACAGAGATAACTAAGAAAGTGTAAGTTGTGAGAACGAGATATCAGGAGGGGGGGGGGTGAAATTCAAGGAAAACGTTGAATTGATCATTGCTAGCTAGAAGAAGGTAACGTGGTCGTAGGATCGGTGAGTAGGAGGAATCGCAGAGGGGAGCAGCGAGGGAGGATGTTACAGAACTCTCTGTCAGAGAGAGGAGGAGAACTTCTTCACAGTAGGCATACCTTGAGGAGATTTTGCAGTAGAGTAATCGAAATGTGTAGGCAGATGCTGGTTTAAACTGAAGATAGACAATATTTGAGAATCAGGTGTGCGGGCAAGGATATATAATCAATATTGCCTGTAATGCAAAGCTGACTGAATGTGACCCAGATCCCACTAGGAATGTTGTACACTCTGCATTTTAAGTCATTATTATCTAAATGGTGGCCGATTGGGAAAGGGGGAGATGCAGCGAGACCTGGGTGTCATGGTACACCAGTCATTGAAGGTAGGCATGCAGGTGCAGCAGGCAGTAAAGAAAGTGAATGGTATGTTGGCTTTCATAGCAAGAGGATTTGAGTATAGGAGCAGGGAGGTTCTACTGCAGTTGTACAGGGTCTTGGTCAGACCACACCTGGAGTATTGCGTGCAGTTTTGGTCTCCAAATCTGAGGAAGGACATTATTGCCATTGAGTGCAGAGAAGGTTCACCAGACTGATTCCTGGGATGTCAGGACTGTCATGAAGAAAGACAGGATAGACTTGGTTTATACTCTCTAGAATTTAGGAGATTGAGAGGGGATCTTATAGAAACTTACAAAATTCTTAAGGGGTTGGACAGGCTAGATGCAGGAAGATTGTTCCCGATGTTGGGGAAGTCCAGGACAAGGGGTCACAGCTTAAGGATAAGGGGGAAATCCTTTAAAACCGAGATGAGGAGAACTTTTTTCACACAGAGAGTGGTGAATCTCTGGAACTCTCTGCCACAGAGGGTAGTTGAGGCCAGTTCATTGGCTATATTTAAGAGGGAGTTAGATGTGGCCCTTGTGGCCAAGGGGATCAGAGGGTATGGAGAGAAGGCAGGTACGGGATACTGAGTTGGATGATCAGCCATGATCATATTGAATGGCGGTGCAGGCTCGAAGGGCCGTATGGCCTACTCCTGCACCTAATTTCTATGTTTCTATGTCTATGTAGACATTAAATACATTAAATTGTTCAACATGGCCAGTCCAATATAGCTGAGCGAGTATGATCAGGCTTTCAATGCTGTGGATGTAATGCTCTCTGTATTACCAGCCATTACACACAGAGTTCATTTACTTTTAGATGCACCCAAAAATGTAACTGTTCAAGTGGAAGGCACATCGCAATTGGAGATCAAAGAGGGAGACAAGGTTTCTTTGACATGTGCCAGTAACAGTGACCCTGAATCCACCTACACCTGGTACAAGCAAGACGAAGGAGAAGTTAAAGTTTTTAATTCCAAGAATGGCACTCTGCTCTTCCAAAGTATTTCACAAAGTGCTTCTGGATTCTACAAATGCACCGCAACAAACTACCTGGGACATCAGAGCTCAGAAACAGTGGAGATAAGTGTTCAACGTGAGAAATCATTTTATTTCTGGGTTTTCTTTTATTGATTTCATCCTATTTTAAGGTACACAGTTAGTTCTGCTATCATACGATAATTTATGCTTCTAAGAAGCCTTGTGTGAGAGCAAAGTGCATTATATAACAAATTGTATCAATGGGGAAACTGGAGTCCAGTTTCAGCTCGCAATAACAATATTATTTCTCCCACAAGATTTTCCAAAATAAGGTCTTTCCTAAAAAAACATTTTTGTGACTGCAAGCTAAACACACTAAAGGCTGTATGTAATATTGTTTTAAAAAAATCTATTAAAATCTCTGCTTTTCACGAGACAGTGGAGGTGTCACTGTTAAGCACATGTTAAATGTCTCTATTAACCTCGTATTAAGAAGATGTGTCACCAATTTGACCTTCAAGTATTACTGAAGGTATTCACAGAGAATTTCCTAAAGCTGTATAATGCGGGTACAATTACTAATTACTACAATGAACTAATTGGATGTATTGGTGCATGGGAAAGATTTAAACGGGTATCGGATTTATACGGGTCCAGTCTTTAAATGCTCTGGTCGAACGGGTTTCCTGGCTGGCTTGTAGGTAATTCCCTCACACATTATTTTTATGTTTTTCCCATCTATCTCTCTCCCTCTCCCCCCCCCCCCCCCCCCCCCCCCCCCCCCCCCCCCCCCCCCCCCCCCCTTCGAGTTCGAGGTTGGTTCTTCTGTTTGCCTTTATCTGCTTCAGTTTTATTTGTTTGTGTTATTTATCACATTATAGCTCTTGAAAGATTCAAGCAGGTATCAGACGCTTTCTAAGGGCTGAATCGACCCATTCGCAGGGGCTTTCATCGTCTCGTGCGGCTTAAAATCAATCTGCTGTGTCTAGGCGATCGAAGCTCCCGATGTTGAAGCCCCCGCCAGCCGATTTTAAGCCGCGCCAGGTGATGAAAGGCCCCGCGAATGGGCCGATTGAAACGCCGCAATTCTGGGCGGACGAAGCTGCTGTTGCTGGAGTTCGGAGTCGGTCACCAACCAGTTCAGCTCCCGATGTTACCATCCACAGGGGCCATAGCTGAAGCCTCCAAAGCCTCCAAAGCCTTGCGCATGTGCGTGTGTTAATATTGACTAAATTAGAGTTATTATAAAATGGAGGACCTTTGCATCTGCAAGGCCTGCTTGGTCTTTTTCTGTGTAAAGCTACAAGCTGCAAGCCGGTGCCAGGGAGTCTAGGTCCTAGATTGATATGTCAAATAAGGTGAGGTCCAGATGTCCTCTCCATTGTCAAAATGTATGAGGACTTTGCAGAGAAGCTCAGAGGCATTGCAGATGCATTATTGGGATTGGCCTGCTGCAGAAGGGGTGTAAATACTGTTGATAATGTTGCAAGGTGTTTGTGGTACTGTTTGATGACTGGCTGAAGTGTGAAGCCTTGTTTGAATTGTTTATACTCCCTGGGAGAATGTTGCATTACTTGGTTAGCTGACTTCTTTCCAGAAGCTTCTGTAGAAACATTGTAATGGGGCACTTTTTAATTTGGTTGGGGAACTGTCAATAACACTTTAATGTAGTTAATATCTGTGATTGGTTTGTTGGGGCTGCCACCCACATGTAGTCCGATGACCTATAAAAAGTGATCCCGCTAGGATCGTTGTCGATCTTCTGGAGAGGCACTTGGGACTGCGTAACCTTTTGGAGGTATCTGCTTGCACGAGGCTGAAGGGTTCGGTCAAGCAGGGACAAGGATCTGACCCACGGTGGTTAGGTATTGTGTAGGGAGTTTGTTATTGTTTCATAAAATAAAGTTTAGTGGTCCAGTGTTTTACTGAACTAGACTAAGGGGGGTTAGCTCTAGGAGCAGAATTACAATTGCAGAAGCAAAAGGAGAGAAAGAGATGCCCATAAACTTGTATAAATACTAATACCTCTCTGTGGTGAATAACATCAATCTGCAAATCAGCTGAAGCTCTGAAAAATGTAATGAAACAGATAATGACTGAGAAATTAAAATGAAATAAGTTCAAGAATCAACAGTAGTAACAGTTATACTAAAATTGAAGTCCTTATTTTCCAACCAAATAAGGTTATTTTCCAACCAAAATCCAGGAGTGCACAACTGTTATCTATAAAGCACCTTTCATTTGCAGCTTTATCTAGCTCAGAAATTTCCATTTTCAGAGGCTCAATATTTCTGGGAGACGAAGGAAAAACTATCACCCAGTATTACTAACCTTCTACTCTTTAGTCCGAGGGCAGTGAATCTGTGGAATTAATTGCCGCAGAATGCTGTGGAGGACAAGTCAATGGATATTCTTAAGGCAGAAATACATTGTAGATAGATTCTTGATTAGTATGGGTGTTAGGGGTTATGGGGGGAAGGCAGGAGAATGGGGTTAAGAGGGAAAGATAGATCAGCCACAATTGAATGACAGCGTAAACCTGATGGGCCGAATGGCCTAATTCTGCTCCTATCACTTATGAACTTATGAACAGTATAGTGAAAATGTTTATTGCATTGTGGATGAATTAGAGTGTAGCTTAGTTTACAGCTGTGACTTATTCAAGGTAGAGGCGAATGATCCTTTATAAAATAAAGGTGCTGTCATTGTGTTTCCCACCATACAGTTACACAGAGCTGCTGCCTCAGCACCAGAGACTCAAGTTTGATCCTGACATTGTGGAGGATAGTGTGTTAGGCTGCATGTTCTCCCCATGACTGCGCGGGTTTCTCCAGGTGCTCCAGTTTCCTCGCCTTCCCAAAGATATGCGGGTTTGTAGATTAAATGGCCTCTGTAAATTGCCCTGAGTGTGATGGCAGTGGGCGTGAAAGTGGGACAACATGGTATAACTTGTGTGAAAGGGAGATTGATGGCGTGTGTGGATTGGGTGGGCCAAACTAAATGCATTTCTAAACTAAACTTCCCATGTGACTAGCAGTATGAGCAGAGAGCCCGAGGGCAAAGTCTCTTTGGTGACGGTTTCTGAGAGAAAACCTAATTGAAATGTCTGAGAGACAATACACCCCAAGGCTGGTTTATACAAGACGTTGTCACTGAGGGCTGCTGCCAGCTGCAGGTGGGGCTCCAGCCATGAATTCAGTGCTTGGTTGCATCGGCTGTGGTGGCAAGTGGCCCCAAATTCCTTTACTTCAGGGTCATTCAAGCTGCTGTTGGCTGATGCATGCTGTGTGCCACAGTTTGCAGCCCACCATTGCCATTCACTTGCTTTATCAGCCAGTATCTATTAACCAACAAACACTGGAGAACTGCTGCCCGGTTCTCTGGACGTGTGTTTATTTCAGTACGTGTTTTTGTTAGTTTAAAATAGTTAGACATTCTTGCTATAGAGGGAGTACAGAGAAGGTTCACCAGACTGATTCCTGGGATGGCAGGACTTTCATATGAAGAAAAACTGGATAGACTTGGCTTGTACTCGCTGGAATTTAGAAGATTGAGGGGGGATCTTATAGAAACTTACAAAATTCTTAAAGGATTGGACAGGCTAGATGCAGGAAGATTATTCCCGATGTTGGGGAAGTCCAGAACAAGGGGTCACAACTTAAGGATAAAGGGGAATTTTTTTAGGACCGAGATGAGAATTATTTTTTCACACAGAGAGTGGTGAATCTGTCGAATTCTCTGCCACAGAAAGTAGTTGAGGCCAGTTCATTGGCTATATTTAAGAGGGAGATGTGGCCCTTGTGGCTAAAGGGATCAGGGGGTATGGAGAGAAGGCAGGTACAGGATACTGAGTTGGATGATCAGCCATGATCATATTAAATGGTGGTGCAGGCTCGAAGGGCCGAATGGCCTACTCCTGCACCTAATTTCTATGTTTCTATGTTTCTATGTTTCTCTATCCCTCAGAATCCTAGAGGGTGAAAATACTGAGGCTGGGTCTTTGCTCAATTTGCAGAGCATGTAATGAAAATGACTTTAACCACCACACACCTGCTCTGAAACTCAGGTCTGCAAGCTGAGCTGTTAACTGTGCTGTTCTCTCTCCAAGAGAATTTCCTGACGCAGAGTATTTTTGGCAAATTTGGGTTTTATTTCAGTTTTCCAGGATCTGTGTTGCTGGTTCATGGCCTCGATGATCTCAATACCATCCTAAATGCTTCGTATTCACCTTGTGAAGACTTTCAAAACATCCATATAACCATATAACAATTACAGCACGGAAACAGGCCATCTCGGCCCTACAAGTCCGTGCCAAACAACTTTTTTCCCTTATTCCCACCTGCCTGCACTCATACCATAACCCTCCATTCCCTTCTCATCCATATGCCTATCCAATTTATTTTTAAACAATACCAATGAACCTGCCGACACCACTTCCACTGGAAGCTCATTCCACACCGCTACCACTCTCTGAGTAAAGAAGTTCCCCCTCATGTTACCCCTAATCTTCTGTCCCTTAATTCTGAAGTCATGTCCTCTTGTTTGTATCTTCCCTATTCTCAAAGGGAAAAGCTTGTCCACATCAACTCTGTCTATCCCTCTCATCATTTTAAAGACCTCTATCAAGTCCCCCCTTAACCTTCTGCGCTCCAGAGAATAAAGACCTAACTTATTCAACCTATCTCTGTAACTTAGTTGTTGAAACCCAGGCAACATTCTAGTAAATCTCCTCTGTACTCTCTCTATTTTGTTGACATCCTTCCTATAATTGGGTGACCAAAATTGTACACCATACTCCAGATTTGGCCTTGTACAATTTTAACATTACATCCCAGCTTCTATACTCAATGCTCTGATTTATAAAGGCTAGCATACCAAAAGCTTTCTTTTTTGTGTACCTTTTTTCTCTTACTGCTTAGTAATCTCTTCCAGTGATGGGGCTTAGAATAGAGTGTCTTGGTTTGGGAGTTGAGCATGAGATCAAAGTGGCTTGCCAAATGTAACCAACTAAGTCTCACTGTGTTAAGCCATAACATACTTCTTTACTTTCAGATGCACCCAGAAATGTTACCATTCATGTGAAAGACCGATCAGAAGTGGAAATTAAGGAGGCTGACAACATCTCCTTGATATGTGCCAGTCACAGTTACCCTGAAGCTGCTTACACCTGGTACAGGAAGATGGGAGATAATGACCAAACAATGACCCTAATTGGAAACGGAGACACCATGGTCTTCCACAATATTTCAAGAAGGGACTCTGGATTGTATACATGCACCGCATCAAATTATTTGGGACATTATATCTCAGAAGATTGGGAGATTTCTGTTTATTGTGAGTAATCATTTAGATTTAATGCGTTCAATTCTATTACATTTACAGTATCCTCTCATACGCCCCTTGGCATAAAGGGCACAAGACAGTATTATTCCTATTCCTATAACCACTCTTTAATATCCACCCTTCCTCATGCATCTACACATCACGTTGCCTTAGGATAGCAGCCACCATGATCAAGGGCCACTCCCCCCCTGGTCATTCTCTATCCTCCCTTTTCAGGCAGATGATACAAACGTTTGAGAGCCTGTACCACCAGATTGAGGAACAGCTTCATTTCCACTGTTATCAAACTGTTAAACAAACCTCACATAAGCTACAGGTGTAGTCCCAATATACCAACCTACCTTTATGGCCCTTGCACTTTTTTTAAAAATCTGCACTTCCGGCACAGTGGTGCATCTTTAGAGTTTTAGAGCTTTAGAGTTGCTGCCTTACAGCGCCAGAGATCTGAGTTCAATCCTGACTATGGGGGCTGTCTGCACTGTGTTTGTACGATCTCCCTGGGTTTGTACAACTGCATGGGTTTTCTCAAGTTGCTCCACTTTCCTCCCACATTCGAAAGACATACAGATTTGTACGTCGGAGCTCGGGGACGTCTCTTAGCGGCTCGTAACGCTAACGGCAGGTATTAAGGAAGACTCGCTAACGGCAGGTAAGCACGGGAAGACTCGTGATGATTTTTCAACATGATGAAAAATGTCCACGAGAGCCTCGAGTACCGACGAGTGGCCATTACCGTAAATCCCCGAGTTCGAATCAGGGCAAACTCGGGAGAACTCTTGTAATGAACTCGTACCGGGGGACGGGGCTTTAAATTCAATTTGCAATTCCTTGGCCCATCTTCCCAGCTGAATTAGATCCTGCGGTAAACATAGATATCCTTCCTCACTGTTCACTATACCACTAATTTGCATCCTCGCAACTTTGTCATCTGCAACCTTGTGACATTGAGTTTATGGGGACAATAAGAAAGAAAATTTATAATACATAACGTCATTTTGTTCTTGCAGACAAACCTACTCATGTAAACCTGACCCGAGATGGGATGAGTTTTCGCTGTACTGCTGAAGCTAATCCCCCCGCAAGGATTTCCTGGAACAACACGGACATGACCCCAGAGGTGCTCAATGGCACATGGACCACCAGCACCCTGGTCCTGCAAACAACGACAAGCGGTTGTGTTTCATGCAGAGCTCAGAATAAACTTGGCTTTATACATTCAGAGGAACGATGTTTCAAGTCAACACGGGGCAAGTATCTACTGTATAATCGGAATTGCACACCTACCGCCAGCACCCTGGTTCTGCAAACAACGACAAGCGGTTGTGTTTCATGCAGAGCTCAGAATAAACTTGGCTTTATACATTCAGAGGAACGATGTTTCAAGTCAACACGGGGCAAGTATCTACTGTAGAATCGGAATTGCGCACGTAAGGCTAAGTGGACTAGTAAGGCAAAACTTTGCCAGCAATATTCAAACTATCTAAATATCATTAATTAACCTTGATTGTATAACCATTATACCTTGTCTAATTTAAACATTTATTGATTTCACTTTTGCCGCTGAGTTGACAGCTTTTAAGAGGAATATATTTTAAACCCACCAACATTTCATGTGAAGAGGAAACCCTTCTCATGAGCCTTGGGAATGAATGGAGTCTGGGATCCAGGGATTGGATGCACCTAGAATAAATGGGGAAAAAAAAACATTTAACTGCATATCAAAAATAATCTCTGTAACATCATTCCACAAATGACTTCTCTGCTATCAATACCTAACAGTTGAGTAAGTCTCTGATTATTTCAGCATTTCAGTTAGCCTTGAGCAATTTACAAGATACCAATAAAGAAAATCAACAACGTTTTGATTTGGATGTTTTGAAATTAGAAAATATGCAGGCAAATATGAACAGTTTCAGTGACAGGTTGGCCTGTTTGGTGCAACTGAGTGTGTAACAATGCGATGTGTTTAACCACCTTGCTTCACAGCTACTATCAAGTGTCAAACAATAGAACACACGTCAATCCGTTTGCAGAACTATTCAGGCCAAAGGATCATTGTGTCCATTTTGGGCTCCTGTTCATGACAGTCATTATTGGTGGCAAGAATTATGGGAGATACTCAGATAGAGATGAAAGAGGGTAAATAATACAATCCAATGGAAGTACAACTATGTCCTAGATTCCTGTTGCCTCACTTTGCTAAAAGTCCCAGTCACTTTCTGCAGCATGCAGAGATCACTCTCACATTAAACCAAGATATTCATCTGAGCAAATACAATTTCAATGCTGATATCATCATCAGTGGATGATCAAGTGTAAACAGCTTGTTGGTGAGCCCTAGTGTGGTTTGCAAGACCAGCCCTGAAGGCACACATTTGGTGGCTGATGAAGCCACAGGAAAGATGCTGTAGCAGTGCAGATGCTGAGGCCTTCCTGCGTGCTCTGGCTCTGGTGACTTGTCCCGTTGGCTGTGTTCAAGGTTGATGCAGCCCTTTGGTCAAAGCACACCAGCCAGTTCTGTCCTCGACATAGGACTCCAGCTCTCCTGCAGAAATGCAGCTGCAAGTTTGAGACTGTCTTTGATACAATCCTTGCATCACTTTCTTGGACACCATGGCTTCTGGTAGCCAAGAATTCCATTAAGGAGTTGGCATGGTATTTGGTGACAGTCCATATGCATTACACAGCCTGCCCTGTGCAGCCTGTCCTCGGGATTGTGGCCTTGATGCAGACCAGACCAGCTCTGTGCAGAACTTACAAGTTTGTCACGGTGTCCTGCCATTTGATGCCCAGAGATGACTGCAGAAATCTCATGTGGAAGCATTCGAGCTGTTTGATGTTTCATGCAAAGGTCATAAGGTCATGTGATAGGAGTAGAATTTGGCCATTCGGCCTGTCTAGTCTACTCCGCCATTCAATCATGGTTGATCTATCTCTCCCTCCTAACCCCATTCTCCTGCCTTCTGCCAGAAACCTCTGACACTCGTAGTTATGGTGAACAAAATACATATAGGAATGGAGAGAAGTGCAAGAGAGGTTGGGTAGGGTTGGGAACTCTATTATTGCTTGTATGGAGGAGCAGTAGCAACATGCATTGTGTAGCTCTATCAGTCAGTTACCGTGTTGTTATGTTCATGGAATTTTGTGTGAACGCATCCAAATTGATTCAGTTATCATTCCATAGGGCGTTGAAAAGTAGAAAAGAAACATAACTGTAGTTTTCCCCCACCAATAAAAAAATGTGTTTCATTGACTATTTCAGGTGCCATCTTGGGACTAGTAATTGGAGGATCCATTGCTGCAATCCTGATCGCCTTTGGCATTTTGCTTTGGACACAGAGGAAAAAAATGATCAAACGTAAGTTCTTTGCTACCATTTGTACATGTGCAGGAAGGAACTGCAGATGTTGGTTTACACCGAAGATAGACACAAAAGGCTGGAGTAACTCAGCAGGACAGGCGGCATATCTGGATAGAAGGAATGGGTGACATTTCGGTTCGAGACCCTTCGTGGACTACAGAATATAGGAGGGAGTAGGGGCCTGGAAAACAAAAGTCATTGAAGTAACAAAGGGCGTGAAAGGTGTCTTGGACATAGGTGGGGATGGATTCGACCAGGGGGATAGGATGGAGTCTGAAGAAGGGTCTAGACCCGAAACGTCACCCATTCCTTCTATCCAGAGACATTGCCTGTCCCACTGAGTTACTCCAGCATTTTATGTCTACCACTTGGGTATTCTCAGAAAGAGACCATTCAGTCCACGATGCCTATGCTGGCTCATTGAAGGAGATATAGTGTACTGTTCTGTGTCTTTTTTCTTTTTTCTCTTTTTTGTTTTGTATGGATTTATTGGCATTTGATCTGTTCAATTAATTTAATCAATCTCTGTAAAGCACTTTGGTTCAAATACTGGTTTTGTTGAAAAGTGCTAGATAAATAAAGATTATTATTATTATTATTATTATTATTATTATTATTATTATTGTTATTATTATTATTATTATTATTATTATTATTATTATTAATTCAGCTTTTGAAACTACAGCTCACACCTTCCATCTCTCTTTTCATCTCATGGTGGCTTATTCTATCTGATTTTATTTTGGCTAATTGCTTCTTTTCCCTTCTACTATTTATCTTCCTCACCATCTATTTCTTCCTCACCCTTTACCATGCCTGCTGGCAACCATAGGTTTTCTACTGATGTCAATATAGACTAGAGCTGCCTGTCTGGCAGCATCTTCCATATCAGTGATCTCCTTCACTCAGGGTGGCATAATCAATTTGTTGTTTTTACTCAATCACACATTATCCTGAACTTTATACAGAGAGGTCAAAGTAGTTTGTATGATTTAGTAGCCCAACTAGAACACCATATAGAAGATAGACACAAAATGCTGCAGTAACTCAGCGGGACAGGCAGCATCTCTGCACGGGACAGGCAGCTTCTCTAGAGAGATGGAATGGGTGGCGTTTTAGGTCGAGACCCTTCTTCAGACCAGAAGAAAGGGTCTCGACCTGAAATGTCACCCGCTCCTTCTCTCCACAGATGCTGCCTGACCCGCTGAGTTACTCTGGCATTTTGTGTCTATCTTTGGTTTAAACCAGCATCTGAGTTCCTCCCAACACAGAACCTCATACAATATATCTATGTCAAGCACCAACAAGCTAAACTAGAGGGAATACTATCTGCAAGAATCACAACAGCAACTTGGCAAGACCTCTTCCCTGGTAACCCAAATCTTTCACCATCTGTAAGGACAGAGAGACCAAGTCGATAGGAGTTCTGACTACAAATTAACTACATTCTGTGGAGGCAAAGTCAGTGGATATATTTAAGGCAGAAATAGATAGATTCTTGATTAGTACGGGTGTCAGAGATTATGGGGAGAAGGCAGGAGAATGGGGTTAGGAGGGAGAGATAGATCAGCCATGGTTGAATGGCGGAGTAGACTTGATGAGCCCAATGGCCCAATTCCATTATGATTTCTAGGATCTTCAGTGTGAAGAAGGCTCGACCCGAAACGTTGCCCATTCTTTCTCTCCAGAGATGCTGCCTCACCTGCTGAGTTCCTCCAGCATTTTCTGTCTGTCTATCTGTCTATCTGTCTATCTGTCTATCTATCTATCTATCTATCCATCTATCCATCTATCATCTATCTATCCATCTATCTATCTATCTATCTATCTATCTATCTATCTATCTATCTATCTATCTATCTATCTATCTATCTATCTATCTATCTATCTATCTATCTACCTATCTATCTATCCATCTATCTATCCATCTATCTATCTATCTATCCATCTATCTATCTATCTATCTATCCATCTATCCATCTATCCATCTATCCATCTATCCATCTATCCATCTATCCATCTATCCATCCCTCCATCCCTCCATCCCTCCATCCCTCCATCCCTCCATCCCTCCATCCCTCTATCATCTATCCATCTATCATGGAAACTTCTTATTAAGCACTGGAGTGATCGCCTTGACCTTCTGGTCCAGTTCCTGACATGAGACATGAACCCATAAGTTTGGGACAAATTAAATGAGCAATGCAGTTCACAACAGCTTATGGACCATTCTCTTTTTTTTTTCAGGAAAAATGGCAGAAAGTGAAACTCAACCTGTTATCTACACAACAATGCAGAATTTGCCAGAGGTTTGTGAAGTTGTTACTGCTCCCAAAAATGTGCGCTCGAAGGAGATAATTTGTTGGAGGATTAAACTGCAAATGAACTAGACATTCAATTTGAAAGCAGTCATGAGGACCTCACTCTTATTTGGCCTCACCAGTGGCCTTCACTGCTCCAATGCTTCAACAGTACCTTCATCAGATACCAAAAATGGCATTCCATTTCCTCCCATACTGTCAGCAAATACGCTGTTTTTTCACAGCTCCAGGGTCCTAGGTTCAATCCTGGCGTTGGGTACTGCCTGTAATGGGCTGGGCTTCCACCAGTTGCTCTGGGTCCCACCAACTTCCCAAACATAGTCTATGTAATTTACCGCTTTATGAAGATTCATTTCCAAAAGCAATCTAAAGGGAGTTGATGGGTATATGGTAAAGTGCTTAAGTTGGATGCAGGGAGATAAGCAGCAATGTTACAAAATTTTGAGATTTAAAAAATCAAGTCTGCAATTTATCCCATCAGATAAAGCATAACAATAAGTTTAATTTGACACCTAATTCACTTTCATATCTCAAGTAATAAAAAAGTTATGGCCATTTTCATACTCGGAGATTAGCATCTTGTCCCCTATTGATTTTCTATGGACATAACAAAAAAGCTGTGATCATGGACAGTCAAAAGCCCATAACCTTCTTAAAAATTAAGAGAACTGAATGAAATTTTCAGTTATCATAGATTGAAGCATTCTGAAACAAATATAAAATAATCTTACTTGGATGACCTGAAATTAAAGCATATAATTAGTTAGTTTCCCAATTGTAGCTAATTTCAAACTTCAATTACTAGATCTAAACATTTATCCATTTCTTAATAAATGATTAACATTTTTAAATAGCCCAAGTGTCCAAATAATATTCACAAATAATTCACAATAAAACATGATTTTTAAATCTCATTTACATCAATTTATAGGCCAAATGGAAGGAATTTAGTGTTCAATTGCTGTAAATTAAAGTCAATTTAAATCGGCTTTCTAGTGGGTTCCTGTAAACGCGCTGGTTTAGAACGTTCACATTGCGCTGGATTTGTGCCCTCAAGTGCCCAGAAAAATACTGCGGGATATAAAGAGCCCAAAATGAGCTACTCGCTATAGAAAACGTTATATACAGGGTTATATACAAGCCCCATTTAATGTAAAAATAAGGTACATACCTTTAATTGTTTGCTTTATAAAACCCTGGGGCTGCGAGAGGTTGCGAGTTGAGAGAGTGATTTTTAAACTACTATAAATATTATACAAGGCCATAAAAACTAATAATACCTTTTGCGACGGGGTCTTTCAGCGATTTTCCGTTAATGATTTACTAGGCTGAAAATTTTCGATTGGAACAGCCTAGTAAAAATCGCGTTTTAAACCCGCCCCCTCTAAACAGCGCCAAAATCGCGCACACGGGGTAGGGCAGATGCTCAGCCACGATTCAGGTAGGTTTTGTAACATACCTAATATAAGCAGAGGGAAAATAGAAAAGATGGGATTGCTCATGGCCTGAATATCCTGCCAAATAGTTGCAAATAGAATATATTTCTGTCCATCAATATTCTGGCAAATATGTGTTCAAAACCATGAGAGGAATAGATTGGGTAGATAGATGTGAGAGTCTCTTGCCCAGTCTAGGGGAATCGAGAACCAGAGAGCATAGGCTCATTGTGAGGGGAAAAGATTTAATAGGAACCTGAGGGGTAATTATTTCACTCAAAGGGTGGTGGGTATATGGAAGGAGCTGCCGGAGGAGGTGGTTGAGGCAGGTTTAAGAAACATTTAGAAAGGAACATGGAGAGGACAGGTTTAGAGTGATATGAGCCAAACACCGGCAGATGGGACTAGTGTAAATGGGACATGTTGGGCCTGTTTCCACACTGTATGACTCTATGATGCTCTGACTATGAATAGAACATCAATCAAAGTGTGCCAAATGTCACCACCTTTCTTGTTATCAACTCCCAGCAGGGTCAGCCATTCCTCAATACGATTGCAACCCAATGACTCTTACTTGGTTATAGAGGCAGCATTGGTCTCACTCAGACGCAAGGTTAGGCCTCTCCTGGTTAGTTTTTAGATTTAATTTTTAGTTTTGGAGATACAGTGCAGAAAGAGGCCCTTCGGCCCACTGAGTCCTTGCTGACCGTGCACTAACACTATCCTACACACTAGGGACAAGTTACAAATTTTACCAAAGCCAATTAACTTACAAACCTGTGCGTCTTTGGAGTGTGGGAGGAAACCGGAGCACACGGTGAAACCCATGCGGTTACGGGGAGAACGTCCAAACTCGCTATAGATATTAGTAACAACACAGCAACTCTACCGCTGAACCACTGTGCTGCCCCTGGTTATGAAAAGCTGGAACGTAACATTTCATATCAATTCCATTTACTTACATTTCAGAGTTCATACGTCTGACGTTTCAGCAAATGATATTTATTTGCAAATCATTATTTATGGAAATCTAACAAATCATTTGTGGTTCCCAAAAACACAATCTTTCATGGTTTCCTGTGAAAGACAGAAGTTGGCCAGCAAAGTGGGGAAACCCCTCTGCCTTTTAGTTTAGTTTAGAGATACAGCGCAGAAACAGGCCCTCGGCTCACTGGGTCCATGCCGACCAGTGATTACTGCACATTAACACTCTCCTACAACTTCTAGGGACAATTTTTTTTTAACATTTACCAAGCCAATTTACCTACAAACCTGTACGTCTTTGGAGTGTGGGAGGAAACCGAAGATCTCAGAGAAAACCCACGCAGGTCACGGGGAGAACGTACAAACTCCGTACAGACAGCACCCGTAGTCAGGATCGAACACGGGTCTCCGGCGTTGCAATCGCTGTAAGGCAGCAACTCTACCGCTGCACCACCGTGACCACCCTCTCCTTCTTTATTTATGTAATGAGATAGTAAGGTAAAGCTGAGTGAAAAATCTTCTCCGCAGATTACACATTACAATCACTAAACTAATATGTCCTTTAAACTTACAATAGTCTTCACCCTTGCACCTAATGTTTGAAACAGTTTGCTTCTAATTGTTTTCATCGATTAAACCCTGTGAACTGGCCTAATTAGCTGCTCAGTTCAAGGATGATAAAGGCTCATTTTGCAAATGTCACCCAGATTCCAAGAAATAAAGAAATAATTTGATGAAACTTATCTTTTCCCTCTTGATCCTCCGAGTGTCTGATTCACTAATATACTTGGGTATGGAAAGGTAAAGAGCCTACGGATGTTTACAACTGGACTAGAGCAGGGTTTCGATTCAAAATAATCAATAATTCCTTTCCTCCTCAATGTGCTCCTTTCCCCACATGCCCTCCATCCAAACCCCCATCCTCACCAAACTTTAGAAAGCTCTGACTTACCTACTCATGCATGGATGGATAGAAACATATAATAATAGCTGCAGGAGTAGACCATTCGGCCCAATATGATCATTGCTGATCATCTAAAATCAGTACCCCGTTCCTGTTTTTTCCCCATATCCTTTGATTCCTTTAGCTCTCAGAGCTAAATATAACTCTCTCTTGAAAACATCCAGTGATTTAGCCCCCACTGCCTTCTATGGGAGAGAGTTCCACAGATTCACAACTCTCTGGGTGACAACGTTTTACCTCAGCTCAGTCCTAAATGGGCTACCTCTAATTCTTATAATGTGACCCCCCTGGTTCTGGACTCCCCCAACATCTGGAACATTTTTCCTGCATCTAGCCTGTCTAATCCTTTTAGAATTGTATATGTTTCTGTAAGATACCCCCCTCATCCTTCGAAATTCCACTGAATACAAGCCTGGTTGACCCATTATTTCATCATATGTCTGTCCCGCCATCCTGGAAATTAACCTGGTGAACCTACGCTGCATTCCATCAATAGCAAGAACGTCCTTCCTCAAATTATGAGACCAAAATTGCACACAATACTCCAGGTATGTTCTCACCAGGGCCCTGTACAACTACAGTAAGACCTCCTTGCTCCTAACTTACATGGCATGGTAACATGGTAACATACCAGGCTTGCATGGCTGGATACCTCTTCCATCATTACTCCCCTGAATGATGTCCCAGCCCACCAACTCATGATCTATCTATCCCCTTGTCACATTTGTCTCTACCTTTCACAACAATCAGTGACACTCTTCTCCATCCCTTGTTCGCTGGTGGCAGATCCAGGAAAGACATTGAATGTCCTTAGCAACTTGAACCATTTCCATTGCCTATGATATGTTTGATTGATGCGCAGTGGAAATTTATAACAACTAGGCTGCAAAAAAGAAATGGATGGCTAACCACTTCCTATCTATTCAATGCATCTTTTCAGATACTGAGGACTTTCATCCAATTTTAATCTAATGTTGTTGTCAGTTGACTGAAAAAATCTAGAGCAACAATGTCTAAATTAATGGCTGGAGCTTAGTGGCAGATCCAAATGCAACAATTCCAAGCAGGGAAGTTCTGAACTTAATGATCTGAGCTCAGTTGGTCCACTACATGGAATCTATGGTATGTCATTGAATAGGAACTTGTAAAGATGCCCCACCATTTAGAGTGGGGAATCTTATCTCAGATCCTTTAGCAAGATACAGGCCGCAGGCTCCTTCAAGCCATTCTTTTTGAATAGAGATTTTCAGGCTGCAAGAATAATAATGGTAAAATATGCTTTTTAATGATTTACAATACAATATTTATTCAATGTCATTTGAACCCCAGTGAGGCTCAAACGAAACTCTGTTTCTACAGCCATACAAACAAAACAATTCCTACAAGACACATAAGCAATTCAATTTACACAAACATCCATCACAGTGAATCTCCTCCTCACTCTCCCCTGTGCACCATTTTTCTCCCGTGTTGAAGCCCCAGGCGGGCGATGGTAAGTCCCACGGCCGTTAAGACCGCGCCGGGGGATGTACGGCCCCGCTCCAGGTCTAAATGTCTCAAGGTTGGAGCCCCCGGCGGGTGTTGGAATGTCCCGCGGCCATTAAATCCGCGCCGGGTGATGTACGGCCCCGCTCCGGTTCGTTCCAACCCCGCGACATGGGCTGGAGAAGTTGCGTTGCGGGAGCTCCAAAAAGCGGTCTCCCACCCGGACCCACGAGCCCCTGATATCACAGTCCACCGGACCTGCGGCTGGAGCCTCAGAGCTCCGGAGTCGGGCCGCAGCAGCGAGCCACCACAGCTCTTCGCGCTCCGCAGCCGGCCAGCTCCACGATGGTAAGTCAGCAGCTCCGCAGGCTCCGCGACTGGAGCTCCCAGGTTATTCCGGTTGGAGACCGCTCCACGGTGCTAGGCCCCAACTTCAACGGAGACCTGACAGGGAAAAGGTCGGGTCTCCCGTGCAGGGAAGAGATTTTAAAAGTTCCCCCCATCCCACCCGCCCCACACATATACACAGTTAAAAACAGTATGAAAAAACACAACAACTACATTTAACTAGACAAAAAAATAAAAAGAAGACAGACAGGCTGCAGGGACCGCTGCAACGTGAGTAGCACCACCAACTATTGTGTTTAAGTTAATTTGCCTTTTATTTTCTGGGGGTTTATTTCAAGTGTTTAATAACTTCTACATTATGGTAATTATTTATAGAAACATAGAAAATAGGTGGAGGAGTATTCGACCCATACAAGAGTACGATGCCTTGAAAACGGTTTCACTTAAAGAAAATGAGTTGAAGTGATGGTTTCTTCTGCAGGCCTGCCAAACAAGCAATTCTGACATCACTGGTGTGGATGACAACTTGTGCAAGACCACGAGTGGAGAACGGAAATGGACATTTTCGAAGAAAGGCGCTGGAGATGTCTTGGAGTATGCATCCTTAAAGTTTGCCTCTGTGCGTAAGGGTTTGAAAGCAGCAAGACGCAACCCAAATCAAGGAAAACCTGATGACGCACAGGTAATTCCATTGACACCCAACTACAACAAACTCAGAATCAGGTCATTGGGACAACCCGGGGTGTATGCTCATGGGCTATCTCTGTCCTGCCTGCGTCTTATCATCACCTCATTTTATTCCTGTCTCTGATTTACTTTGCAACATAAGTGAACTGAAATGTATCTATGACACTTGCTTCAAATGCTTGATGTGGCACTGCATGCTATATGCTATGCAAGCAAGAGGATAAGCTTCTACTAAATTCCTTACTGGAAATTGGTGGTGACTGCCTCATATTTATCACTAGACTAAGTGGGGACCGTTATGTCCCAGTCACGCAGGAGGCCTGGTACCCCAACGCAATATTCCACCACTCACCCGTTCCCCCAACGTAATATTCCACCACCCACCCATAGCCCCTCACTGCGCAGGCGAGGCTCATATCCCCTCATCGCTGAGCACTCCCTCCCCCCTCCTCTTCATGTGGGGGAGGGGAGTTGGGGAGGGGGGAGGGAAGTGGGGTGTGTGACGGGAGGGTGTGGGGTGGGTTGTACAGGGTCTTGGTGAGACCACACCTGGAGTATTGCATACAGTTTTGGTCTCCTAATCTGAGGAAAGACATTCGTGCCATAGAGGGAGTACAGAGTAGGTTCACCAGACTGATTCCTGGGATGGCAGGACTTTCATATGAAGAAAGACTGGATAGACTCGGCTTGTACATGCTAGAATTTAGAAGATTGAGGGGAGATCTTATAGAAACTTACAAACTTCTTAAGGGGTTGGACAGGCTAGATGCAGGAAGATTATTCCCGATGTTGGGGAAGTCCAGAACTAGGGGTCACAGTTTAAGGATAAGAGGGAAATCTTTTAGGACCGAGATGAGAAAATCATTTTTTTACACAGAGAGTGGTGAATCTCTGGAACTCTCTGTCACAGAGGGTAGTTGAGGCCAGTTCATTGGCTATATTTAAGAGGGAGTTAGATGTGGCCCTTGTAGCCAAGGGGATCAGAGGGTATGGAGAGAAGGCAGGGATGGGATACTGAGTTGGATGATCAGCCATGATCATATTGAATGGCGGTGCAGGCTCGAAGGCCGAATGACCTACTCCTGCACCTATTTTCTATGTTTCTATGTTTCTATGTTTCTATTGTGTGAAAAAGTTACCTCTCAGATTCCTATTAAACCTTTTCCTCCCCACCTTAAACCAATGTCCTGTGGTCCGCGATTTACCTGCTCTAGGTAAGAGAGCCAAGAGAACCTAGGGTGTATAAGCCTGAAGGTGTGGCTAATTGTTTCAGTAGCAGATGACTGAGGCAAAGGAAAATCCAGACATGATTTCACTTGGAAACATAATACTTTCCTTTCCACAGACGATTAATTTCATAATTTCTCTAGCAGGTGACTGTGTCTGATGATGATGATGTCTCGTATGAAAATATGGAGATGATTAAGACCACTGTTGGAGAGGTAGGAGATGCCAACAAGGATCCAGGGGAGACCACCCTATACGCCTGTATTAAGGGTGATGATCTGCAGACTAAAGAGGAAGTAAAATAAGAACATAAGAACATAAGGAATAGAAGGAGAGCAGTCCATTCAGCCATGTTTGATGTGCAGTTAGATTGTGACTAATCTTTAACTTCAATGCACTAACGTCATTCCATTAATAACTAACAAATTGCTGAAAATTCCCAATCAATTTATCATAAGAGGAAAGCATCTTCAAAATACAGACAATTATTCTGGGGCGAAATAACATTTTCCAACCATACCATACTCCAAGAGATGCTTACCTGGCTGTCTGTGTGGTTCCTTTATTCATTTTTTTTTTCTTGACCTAGAAATTACATGGACAAGGCTGCGTCTGCAGCCCAGGTCCAATGGCCTTGTCAGGCGTTTTCCTTCTACTTCTGAGGCCCTTCTGATGATGGCATTCCCAAAGTTGGTGGGAATTTATGGGAATTTATAAGACAACCAGGCAAACATGTAATATGAGAGCCTTACATACTGGAAAAGCAAGATGGAAAATTAAGCCAACAAAGTGAAGGTCATAAAATGCTGACGTAACTCAGCGGGTCAGGCAGCATCTTTGGAGAGAAGGAATAGGTGACGTTTCAGGCAGACCCGATATATCACTTTCTCCAGAGATGCTGTCTGACCCGTTGAGTTAGTCCAACCGTTTTTGGCTATCTTCGGTGTAAACCAGCATCTGTAGTTCTTTCCTACACAGAATGAAGGTCATGTTAGGCGAGGAGATAATTAGAGATTGTGAGGCCTAGTTAGCTTGAGCAAAGATAAACATAGGGTCTTTGTAAGCAAGGGTGAATGCAATATTATTGATCAGAAGATAAGATGATCAATGACACCCAGTTACAGACCAAATAGGGATGTGGCTTTTTATGCACAGAAAGAAAAGTTGGAGCAGATCAAGGTATCTCCCACAGAGATAAAACAAGGATCAAAGACTACAAAGAAAAGAGGATTACTGCTAAATTATTGTAAAATCTGTATGTAACCACTAACACAATGTAACCATTAAGGCAAAAAACTAGTCAAGGCAGCACTTTGAATCCTCCAACAGGGCTTCCCTGTATATACCGACAAGCTCTGAATAAAATGACTTATTTGAGAAAATGACCACTGGTTATTGAGATTTTTTTGTGCACTGCACTGATCTAATTCATACTAAAGAGGGCAACTGGGACCCACGTGCAAGCCAGATTCAGGTGAAACACACATATCCCTCCAACAAATCCCTGCAACAATGCTCAATTCCTGGGTACAGGCCTTGCATTGGGAAAAGGTTGGGTCAGGATGGAGTGTACTCTGTAACGGCTTTGGAGAGATGTTCCAGCATGAACTCAATGGGCTGAATGGTCTTTGGTGGCATTATGATTCTATGACATTGAGGACCATAAAATGACAGCCAGGAAGGAGGTATAATTCAACTGGGACACATGGAGAAAAAGACAAGCAGGGCTAGGGATAGGGAGAGGAAGAAGAAGCGAGAGAGAGGAAGAGAAAGATGAAGGAAGAAAATGGGAGGGGGGGGGGGGGGGGAGAGGAAAATGGGAGATAAATAAAGAAATGGGGGAAATGTTGGGGAGGGAGAGAAAGGGACAGGACGGGTGAGTAAAAAAAAATAGGGGCAAGAGAACGAGAGAGAGAGATGGAGAGAGAAAGAGAGAGAGAGAGAGATAGAGAGAGAGAGAGAGAGAGGGAGAGAGAGAGAGAGATGAGAGAGAGGGAAAGAGAGAGAGAGAGAGGGAGAGAGAGAGAGAGAGAGAGAGAGAGAGAGAGAGAGAGGAGGAGAGAGAGAGAGAGGGAGAGAGATTCTAGTGGCAAGTGCGACCTAACGTGGTCGCTTGAGCCGTACGGCCTCGCGGGGCCGGTCCCACTTCAATCGCCAGAGCCTTATGGAGTTGTGCGGAGCTGGTCCCGACATCGCACGGGGCTCCGAAAAACTGACACTGTCCAAACATTCCGCGTGGCAACGGCCTGCCGGCCCGCAGTCGCATTGAGGCCGTACGCACCGCCTCGATGGGCGTGCGCAACGTCTTGATGGCGTACGCCTAACGTGAACTTCCCGCGGACTTCGCTCGAACTTCACGTCAACTCGTACGGGATCACTCGACCTCTGCGCGGCCCCTGCTTCCGGTGTGGTTGCGCTCGCCGCATGCAGTCGCATGCTCGTGGGACAGGCCCTGTACGAGGATCACTCGACCTACGCGCGGCCCCCGCTTCCGGTTTGGTCCGCGCTTGCCGCATGCAGTCGCATGCTTGTGGGACAGGCACTTTAGTTATTGACTTCGGGAAATGAGGCAGTGCACATGCATCAGTCAGAATCAATGGTGTTGGAGTGGGGATGTTCGAAAGCTTCAACTTCCTAGCATGAATATCACCAACAATTTGACCTGGATCAAGAACCTTGAAGCTACAGTCAAGAAAGCACACCAATACGTCTATTATCGCAGACAATTCTTACCAACGTCTCCAGATGACCCGTAGAAAGCATCCTATCAGGATGCATCACAACATGGATTTGGAACAGCTTTGCCCACAACCTGAAGAAATTGCAAATAGTTGAGAATGCAGGTCAGTCCACCACACAACCCAGCCTCTCTCCATCTACATTTCTTGATGCCTCCATGGAGCAGCCAACATGTGGTAATTAAGGGCCATTTATACCTCAGTCATTCCTTCTTCTTTTAGAATATACAAAAGTTTGAAAGCACGTACCACCATATTCAGAAACATCTTCTTCGCTGATGTTATCAGACTACTAAATGGTCCTCCCATAAGTATGTAGTCCTATTCTTCTATCCTAACTGCACATTCTCTAAAACTGTAATACTATAACACTATAAAACACATTTGTACTCCCTGGCTTTTGACCATGCCTGAGGCTTTGCTTCTGTTTGTGGTGTTTTTGATGTTTCTTTATTTTACCTGTCTTTTCCTACTATTTCTTTTGATTGTTATTTTTGGTGTGTATTAACTTTTTTGTCAATGATTAGTGATGTACAGCACTTTGTTGCAGCTATGTTTGTTTTTAAAGTGCTCTATAAATAAAATTATTATTATTTTTATTATCATATTTTACTTCAGAGTCACGTGAGTGACTACGTGAAGACCCCGCCTGCATGTGTGCGCGACATTGCGTCTCACGCAGTGCAACAGCGACTGGCGGGGGTGCAGTGCTCCCGCAGGAAAAATTCACACAGACCTACACAGGTAAGGAAAAACTGAAGTTGTATTCTTCCCCTTGCTGTGCTTTATGTCACAGCACGTTGGACAAGGGGAAGAAAAAATGGACCTGGACCGCAGGCTGCCGCGGGGAACCAGGTAGGTCCCGGCAGCCGACAACTCTAAACGTCCAGCTGCTCCAGGACCGCAGGCTGTGAGGAACTAGGAAGGTTCCGGCAGCCGACAGCCTTGGGCAACCAGCGGCTCCAGGACCGCAGGCTGTGGTGAACCAGGTAGGTCCCGGCAGCCAACACCACGGACGCCCAGCGGTTCCAGGACCGCAGGCTGTGGGGAACTAGGGAAAGTTCTGGCAGCCCACAGCCATGGGCAAACAGCAGTTCCAGGACCGCAGGCTGTGAGGAACTAGGAAGGTTCCGGCAGCCGACAACTGGGTACGAACGGCACAGGCTGAGCCCAGCACCGCGAGCTGTACACCTGGAAACGACACAGCGGGCTGCAGGCGGGCAGGAGTTGGTGCGGCCGATAGACTCAGGGAGTCCGGCCAGGAGGACGCACTGCCCAAGGGCAGTGAAAGTGACCGTTGGTGTGGTTACTAAGGTCCACTTACCGACTCCAAGCTGAATCCAGCGCCATGAGTCGTACAGTTCAAAGCAGCGCAGCAGGCTGGAGGCAAAGCCCAGCAGGAATCAGCCCGGCCGATCATACTCATCTGAGTCCGGCTGAAGATGCGCGCTGCCCGAGTGCAGCAGAGGTCCGCCCGTTACTTGCTCCGGGAGATGGAGCAAGCTCACTATGGGAGTCTTCGCACTCCCACAACAGCACTCTATCGAGGGCTGTAAAACAATGCATCTCCTTCGATAGAGGAATGCATTGTGGACCAGGGCTGGGCTGGTCCAGAAGAAGGGGATGTGGCAGAAGAAAACGGCAGTGTGCAGGGGGTGCAGAATCCTAAGGAGCTACTGGGAGTGATCACCAAAATTACGGATCAATGAAAAGTACCATTACAGACCAGGCTGGCGGCCAGCATTGACTACCTGTACTTCCATCTTCTGCAGGAACAGGCAACAAAATTACGCAGAAGTTTAGGCCTCCTGTGAACTTTACTTTGTTTAAAAATGCCTGCAGCAGATCTGGGGGTACAGTGGGACTGGCACAAAAACCCAGGAGGTCAAACTACAGAAGGTTTCAAAACTTCTGACAGCGGGCATATCATTGGTTGCTCGCTCAGACGATGGTGCAGAGAAAAGGTCGATGAAGAGATTAAGCCGTCGGGCTCATAACAGCGTCATCAGCAACGACAGCACCCCTATGCATCCGCCAGCAGGTATCAACACCAGGACGCTGGTGAAAACATGAGGGCCGCGCAGCACCACCAAGGTTCTTTTAGGCCAAGGCCCAGAGCGAACCTCATGGAAAATGTGCCAACCCCGCAATCTGGCGCCTCTTCCACAGAAGAGGCAGAATTTGAAGAAA
Source organism: Leucoraja erinaceus (assembly GCF_028641065.1). Taxonomy (NCBI): domain Eukaryota; kingdom Metazoa; phylum Chordata; class Chondrichthyes; order Rajiformes; family Rajidae; genus Leucoraja; species Leucoraja erinaceus. The sequence continues at coordinate 9,012,808 of NC_073387.1, forward strand.
GGGACGTACTACCGGCAACCAGGTAAGTAGGTGGATCTGGTTCCTTTCAGAACACAAAGGTGTACGACCTGTACTAACAGCGGGAATATTACACTTGTTTTGGGAGACATGGAGGGATCATTGTCGATACCTAAAATTTAACTGGATGGGGCAAATCGCAGGGCATAGCGTTGCCTAACGAGCTAACTTCAGCCCCAAGACTTTTCACCAAGATATTAAAACAGGCCTTGGCAATATTAGAAACAAAAACATATTGTCATGGCATATCTTGATGATATATCATTTGTGGGGAAAAAACCCTGGATCTAGCTAAATCAGCAGTTTTAGCTACCAAACATAGGGTGAACCTCTGGGGTCATCTCCATCCAGATAAATCTAAGTCGACGGCATCCACAAATGGACTTTCTGGAATTTACAATTAACGTTGTCCATATGTCTGTAACATTGCCAAAGAGTAAAGCAGACTTGGATAAACCTACAAAATAATTAATTACTAAAAACACTGGTGTTGGGTGCATTTTATGGTCTAAAAGCCTACTGCTAACAATGCACCATCTGCATGTCCGCCTACGAATTGACAATATCATAGTGGTGGCATATATTAATCATATGGGAGAAAAGATCGATACCATGTGTCAATCTGGCCAATATATTTGGCTATGGTGTGTTAACATACATATTTGGCTATCAGCAAACTTACCTATCAGGTAAGCTCAATACTGCGCCACACACCAGGTCATGATAATTCAATGACAGCATCGAATGGTTGTTGGACCACAAAAAAGTTGCTGATATTACCAAAACAGGGATACCAGATATCGATCCATTTGCATCTAGACCCAATCACCAGTCACCAACATATGCCGCTTGTGAACCACACTTGGGGCAGCAGCAATGGACGTTACTCACTTAATGCGGAATAATTGTTTACAATGTTTTTCCTTCCTGCCTCATCAGTCAGATCCTAAGCAAAAACACATATGGACTCAACATCAAGTGTCTTGAAAGTACCTGATTGGCCTACACAGCCATGGGTCCCTGTGGTCTCGGACATAGTATCTGAACCATAGTCCACCATGCTAGAGTCCTGGTGGACAGGACATCCGGGCTGGTGGACAGGACCATGAGCTTGATCACGGCAGCCTTTCAAGAACCAACAAGGACTGGTGTAGCGTATAATACAGCTACAAACACCAACGTCCTGGGAATTCCTATCCAGCCTTCATGTAGATGAAGGACTGAGCTGCAATACTATAATTATGCAGGAGTGCCCTGTCAGCTTGCTGGTGGCAGGCACCACACCAACTCTCCATGGGTTCGCACCCTCTAGTTGTCAAACTTATGAGGATTATTTTCAACACCAACCCTCCTGGGGAAGTACTCCCAGATCTGGGACGTCAGTGGTGTACTAACATTGCTAGGGGCACCAGCAATGTCCCTGTGGGGGGGGGGGGGGGGGGGGGGGGGGGGGGGGGGGGGGGGGGGGGGGGGGGGGGGGGGGGGGGACTGACATTTAAAAACAGTATGCTGATAGAACTGGTCTTAGCTCTAGGGGTCCAGTTTCTACATAAACTGAGACTGGGATAAATGATGGCATCTCCAGAAAAGATACTTCGCATATTAGAGCTTGTTATACTAGATAGACCATGATCATCAGGACAAAATTTGGAATTCCAGATATACCCAACTGACACCCGACTATGTGTAATGACACACCTTCTATTATACCTTAAAACTACTAAAACTTAAGAGGAAGTAAATTAGCACTATGGGCAGCCATAAACAACCTAATGGCCGGGTATCAGCACTAACCATCGCTAGATGGCTCAGACAGGCTTGGGAGCGGCTGGGGTGGATACTGACATCTTAAGTTTCTATCCACAAGGGCAACAGCAACACCGGCAGCTAGAGACAAGGAAGTTCTTATGGACCATATCCTGGCTACAGCAGGATGGTCTAGAGAAAGACCTTCCAATTCTTTATAATAAGCCAATAACCAAACCTGCGGTGTTGCAGAATCAAGTTTGAATTCTGAAATATATTTAGCCCTAGGGAGAATTATTTTGTTAAAATAAATTGTTATTGCCTGAATTGGATGCATGTCTGAATACAATAACATACTTCCTCCATTGAATGATTTCGGCAGTGAGTGAAGCATGGACTGTTCCACGGCTTGAAATCACAGAGCTTTAAAATCTTCACGTAGTCACTCACGTGACTCCGAAGTAAAATAGTAAGATTAAATGAGAACTTACCAGTTTAAAGTTTCATCTTTATTTTATGAGGAGTTACGATGAGGGATTACGTGCCCTCCGCTCCCGCCCTCAATTGTAAAGGTCAACTGGTATCTTAGTTCTCCTTGTCTTTACTATGTTTACTTCAATTACTATTTTCTGTGATTCCACACCGCTGCTTTGAAGAATGTTTCGCACGCATGCAGGCGGGGTCTTCACGTAATCCCTCATCGTAACTCCTCATAAAATAAAGATCAAACTTCAAACTGGTAAGTTCTCATTTAATCTTACTATTCTACACTCTGGCATTTTTCTCTCTGCACTACCTGTTGTACTTGTGTAAAGCTTGAGTGCTCATGTGTAGTATGATTTGACAGGATTGCATGCAAACAAAGATTTTCACTGTATCTTACTACACATGACAATAATGGCAACCAGCCAACCAAGCACCATTGTGAATACAGAACCACGGGTGCTGTCTGTACGGAGTTTGTACGTTCTTCCTGTGACCGCGTGGGTTTTCTCCGAGATCTTCGGTTTCCTCCCACACTCCAAAGACGTACAGATTTATAGGTTAATTGGCTTGATATAAATATAAAAATTGACCCCAGAGTAGGATAGTGTTAATGTGCGGGGGTCGCTGGTCGCCGCGGACTCGGTGGTACGAAGGGCCTGTTTCCGCGCTGTATCTCTAAACTAAACCTAAACCCAGCGGATAGCAGCACCGTCATTAATTATACAGCATGAACACGGTGCTTTCCCCCTCTCAGTGGATTCACTCTCCCCTGACTCTCAGTCCGAAGAAGGGTCTCGACCCAAAACATCACCTATTCCTTCTTTCCAGAGATACTGTCTCATCCGCTGAGTTACTCCAGCTTTTTGTATCTATGAACACAGTGACATCTTTTCACTGAAGCAGCAGTAACACAGTTTTTTTCCATGCGCTGGTTGTGGGGGTCACCAATAATGCATAATTCATTATCTATTCCTAATTGAATCTAAAGCTTGCGAGTCTTTTGAAAGTTAGTGCGGGTGTCAGCGATTATGGGGAGAAGGCAGGAGAATGGGGTTAGGAGGAAGAGATAGATCAGCCATGATTGAATGGCGGAGTAGACTTGATGGGCCGAATGGCCTAATTCTACTCCTATCGCATGACCTTATGATCTTATGATGTTAATCACATTCCTGTGGGCCGAGAGTTATATCCAAGCTGGAGAGGCAAAGACGACAAAGACTTCCTGAAAGTACTTAAATGAACCAGTTAAAATGTTATAGAAATTCGCTGTGTTTTGTGGTCAACATGCTTGCTTTTTTATTCCAGATTTATTTAATGAACCAAATTTAAACTCCCCACTTCCTGCAGGAAATCGGCGAACTTGTCTTCAGGGACCATTGTGTTATCATATCACAAACTGAATTAATTGTGCCAGCACACTAATTAATCATGCCCCCACACTAATATAAGACCAACACAGAGAGTAACACCATGGAAATGTCAAACTTACCACAGACGCACAGTGAGAACATGGCACTAGTGTGGTTCTAACGCAAAACAAACAAAAGTGTAAAGAACACAATTGCATTAGGCTAGGGATGTCTACTTATTCAGTCATGGTTCAGTAGCACTGGTGAACAGTCCATATATTGAAACATTAAAGTGCATGTGTGGGTATTTCAGCTAGATTGCTGGCCTCTGGGACTGATTTAAAGGGCACCTAACATTCCTGGGATAGCACAATCTGAGAGCTCAAAAGTCACTGGGATTCAAAGAATGTCAGGAATTCCATCGAGTGCGAAAGAACTGTGTTGGGCCAGTTACATTGACACGAGCCTTTTACTCTCATGGAGGGACAGGCTCTGTGGAGAGACCACTGAAATATCTCCTTACCCTTTACTCTTCCAACTCGTCATCCATAGCCTCCTTTGATGCCAAATGATCCACAAATATATTCCTGCTTACGTCAGATTTCCCGCAGTTACCCTTGCTCTGCACTTTAATTTATTGGAAATTAAAGTGCTTGTACCCTTGGCATGCCGCCTGCAACCCATCATTAACAAACACAACACTGGCCATTGGCTTTGTTAACCCTTATCTGCACTGAAAGCCCTCAATGGTATTTATTTAGACAATGAGGGACCAAAGGTGTAGGTGAAACATCTATATGTGGAAATGTTATCATACATGTTACACAAGTAACATTTCCATAATGTACGGAACAAGTGTCCCCGTTTTGACTACTCAGACTGATGCCGGCTGTAAAAGGAGTATTCAGGATCCTCAGATAAGCCTGCACCTAGTGTAAGGATCTGGCAAGGAACTACATCAGGAGAAACAGCAAATGCCCTGACCACAGACACATAGGCTGTGAATGATGCAAATGATTCACAAGTTGGGGAGGTGTTACTGATTTGTTACTTTGTATTGCTGCACAGTGTTATTTAATGGGCTTCTTGTTCGATATAACCAATCTGATGTGCCAAAGGACCTGTTTCCGTGCAGTGTGACTATAAATCCTCTGATGAATGGATTCAAAGGCTTTAATAATCTCAAAGGAGGCCATGGATAGTGGATGGTGTTGCTTCTCACGAGAAAACATGGCAGAGAATTACCACTCAGCATTGGTCCAAATAAAACAATTTGACAATAATCAGATAATCTGTTATAGTGATACTGGTTTCGGGTGGAAAAATATACCTGGAAAAAAAGATGTGTTTTCGTTCATGTGTTTTTAATTCCTTAGTTCCACTGAGAGAACACAGTATACTTTTACTCTTGCATTAAGATTGAAAAAGACACCACTGGCAGTGCAACCCTCCCTGAATGCTGGACCTAAACTATCAACCTTCTTTTTGAGTCTGAAGAAGGGTCTCAACCCGAAACGTCGCCTATTTCCTTCACTCCATAGATCAAGTGTCAAGAGTCAAGCGTCAAGAGTCAATTTAATTGTCATTTGGACCCCTTGAGGTCCAAACGAAATGCCGTTTCTGCAGCCATACATTACAACAAATAGACCCCAGACACAACATAATTTACATTTTACATAAACATCCATCACATTGCTGTGATGGAAGGCCAAAAAAAAACTTATTTCTCCACTGCACTCTCCCCCCCCCCCCCCCCCCCCCGATGTCAGAGTCAAAGTCAAAGCCCCCGCTGCTTCTTCACCCGCTGAGTTTCTCTAGCATTTTTGTCTACCTTCGATTTTACAGCATCTGCAGTTCCTTCTTAAACCTGCATTTTATGCTCAGGTCACTGGGCATACTACATTCCATTCAGTGCATTGGGGTTGTGTGGTTCTCCACAACCAGGTAGCAAAGTAGTCCCATGCTCATTGCAGGACTTAGGCGGCAGCTTTCAAAGAGGAAGCTTGTGCCACCGTGCTGCCCCCAAGGTACAGTGTATTTTGTGACCTTTCCTGTTTATTGTGTAGTGTATATTTATTGGCCATTTTCCCATTAGGACTGCACATATTAACTCCCTTATTCATTTATAGTGGACAATTTGTAATAACGGACACCATTCCACCCCCTCCATGGTCCATTAGAGAGGGTTTTTTGTAAGACATTTCTTTACTCAAGCCCATCAAAAAAACCTTGAATGATCCGTGCACCAAGATATTGACTTTGATAACTGGTGGCAAACAGCACTAAGGAATCCTTTAAAAAAGCTTCATAAAGGTAAAAAGGTGCAGTAAACACCTTTCTGCCTGGAAGTCCAAACCTTCCAACCATGACAGCTTAAAGCTTGGTTGGCGCTGGTTTAGTTTAGTTTAGTTTAGTTTAGAGATACAGTGTGGAAACAGACCCTTCGGCCCACCGGGTCCGCGCCGACCAGCGATCCCCGCACATTAACACCATCCTACACCCACTAGTGTAATTTTTACATTTACCAAGCCAATTAACCTACAAACCTGTACGTCTTTGGAATGTGGGAGGAAACCGAAGATCTCGGAGAAAACCCACGCAGATCACGGGGAGAACATACAAACTCCGTACAGAGAGCATCCGTAATCGGGATCGAACCTGGGTCTCTGGAGCTGCATTCGCTGTAAGGCAGCAACTCTACCGCTGCACCACCATGACTGCCCGTAAAGTGAATTGAGTGAATCCATGAGGAATCCAGTGGTGGAATGCTATTGCCCCTGGATGAGGGAATATTGGAACTGCACCATGATTCTGACCATCTGCCCAGTTACTGGGGCAAAAGCCACCAGCCCCAAACCAATCCACTGGCCTGTCATAGGGAGAGCCAACTAGGCACAATTTAACCATGCAAACTGTGTGCATTTCCATTCTGGACCTTCACTCCCACTCATTTGTTTCTCCATACTGGCAATGGATTGAACCCCACCTCAGACCTGACAAAACCCTTCACACATCAACAACTGAGCGGCACGGTGGTGCAGCGGTAGAGTTGCTGCCTTACAGCGCTTGCAGCGCCAGAAACCCAGGTCCGATCCCAACTACAGGTGCTGTCTGTACGGAGTCTGTAAGTTCTCCCCGTGACCTGCGTGGGTTTTCTCCAAGATCTTCGGTTTCCTCCCACATTCTAAAGACGTACAGGTTTGTAGGTTAAAGGTAGACACAAAATGCTGGAGTAACTCAGCGGGTCAGGCAGCATCTGAGGAGAGAAGGAATGGTTGACGTTTCGGGTAGAGACCCTTCTTCAGACTAGAAGAAGGGTCTCGACCTGAAACATCACCCATTCCTCTCTAGAGATGTTGCCTGGCCCACTGAGTTACTCCAGCATTTTGTGTCCGTTTAAACCAGCACCTGCAGTTCTTTGCTACACCGGTTTGTAGGTTAATTGGCTTGGTATAAGCATAAATTATCCCTAATGTGTGTAGGATAGTGTTCGTGTGCGGGGATCGCTGGTCGGCGCGGACCCGGTGAGCTGAAAGGGCTTGTTTCTACGCTGTATCTCTAAACTAAACTCTAAACTAAACTAAACTAAACTAAACTAAACTGATCGTTATCCTGTCCTTGTGTCTGAAATGTATTTTCTAATTGTAAGGCGAAAAGAAATGTCAGGATTTCAACATGGGTGAAGTAATCCAACAGTGTGTAGGAGCACTTTCCATTCGAGCTGTGCAGTGGCATTTTCTGAAAGGGATCAGTGTGCAAGCCCAGAAAGCAACAATACCGCTTTCAGAAATAAATTAGTTTAACGACAACTGATGAGATCATCAGATAACCCCTTCTCTCCCCTGTTGTAGATAAACAAATTTGTTCATGAAAGAAACCAAATCCTTGGGGGGGGGGGTCACCAGAAAGGAAATGGTAAACACTGCCCAGTCCATGATGGGATTGAGCTCCCCACCATTGAACAGAATCTCAGGAACTGCTGCCTCAAGAAGGCAGCTCATATCTTCGTAGACCCACGCCACACTGGCTATACTATCATCTCGCTGCCACCATCAGGAAGATGGTACAAAGAATACCTCCAAGTTCAAAAACAGCTTCATCCCATTAACTCCTGGGCACTTGTGACTATCCTTCACAAATCTATCCACAACCCAGCCTCGGCAACTAACTCCTGTAGACTTTCTACAAGGTTTATACATCCTTGAGCTATTATGGTCAGATCACCTAGTATAACTTTTGTGTTATTGTTTATTATAGATTTATTTGTTATTATGTTAATGGGCTTGTAAAGTCATGGTAAGTAAGAGTTTTATTGTTCCATTGTCAGTGCATATAACCATTAAACACTCACCCTCAAGGCAAGAGTCACGAGTGATTTATTGTCATGTGGTTTATTGTCATATACAATGGAACAATGAACGATGGTCGTTTTAAAGATAAAACACACAGATATCCTTACAAAACTCTTGTATGTGGATTATTATGTGTGCGTGTGTGTGCGTGCGAGAGTGTGTGTGTATTTATCTGTTCGTGTGTGATCATATCTTCTCAAAAAAAATGACATGCTAACGGTAACATTTTTACATAATCCGGTATAGATTTATCCCGTGGTCAAAAATCACCTTATCTGAAAAATTCATGCATCATTTCTCGAGTTATTAATCAAAATGTTCTTAAATCCGATAAAACTTTGAAATCAAAAAGCCTGTTTTTCGCTGATGACCTCACAATGGATCTGCCTGCCTGCCGTCTGCTCGCGCTGCGAGTGACATCACCCCCCCCCCCCCCCCCCCCCCCCCCCCCCCCCCCCCCTCCCTCCCCCCCCCCTCCTCCCCCCGTTATTCAACAGTCGCTTGTCGACTGAAGACTAAAGATCAGAGCTGAAGACTGTGCTGCGAGTGAAGAACGAGCAAGTCGGGCCCTGTACTAGAGCTCTCCCCTCTCTCTCTCCCCCTCGTCCTACCTCCTTTTTCTCTCTCCCCCCCTCTCCCCTCCCCCCCCCCTCCTCCCCTCTCTCTCCCCCTCCCCCTCTCCCCCCCTCCCCCTCCCCCCTCTCCCCCCCTTCCCCTCCCCCCTCTCCTCCTCCCCCCATTCCTCCTCCCTCTCCCCACCCCCCCACCCCCTCTCCCATTCTCTCTCTCTCTCTCCCCCCTCTCTCTCCCCCCTCCTCTCTCTCCCCCAGCCTCTCATTTTCTCCCCCTTTCCCCCCTCCCCACCTTCTCTCCTTCCCCCTCTCCCCCTCCCTCCTCTCTCCCCTCCTCTCTCTCTCACCCCCCTCTCTCCCCACCTCTCCCCCCCCTCTCACCCCCTTTGTCCCTTTCTCCCTGTCTCTGCCCCTCTCTCTCTGTCTCTGCCCCCTTTCTCTCTCTGCCCTCTCTCTACCCCCCTCTCTCTCTAGACGCGCCTGCAAGTTGGGGGCTATGCGTCAGTGGATAGGTTGGGGATGGGGTAAAATAAGCCAATGAATAATATTAATATGATATCAAGGGGGGTGGTTAGTGTGTGTTTGTGGGGGGGGGTTGGTTAGTGTGTGTGTTGCGCCGAGGGAAAAGGAATGGGTGATGTTTTAGGTCGAGACCCTTATTTTCTAAACCGGCACCTGCAGTTTTCTTACACATTCAATCGTGGCTCATCTATCTCTCCCTCCTAACCCCATTTTCCTGCCTTTTCCCCATAACCCCTAATACCCGTACTAATCAAGAATCTATCTATTATCTCTGCCAAATATATCCACTGACATTGCCTCCACAGCCTTTTGTGGCTAAAGAATTCCACAGATTCACCACCCCCGGTATATAATGCTCAAGTGCCTGATAATTGCTGGAAAGGACTGTTCTTCAACCTGGTGGTTACGGTTTTCAGGCTCCTGTACCTTCTTCCCGATGGTAGCAGAGAAGAGAGTATGGCCAAGGTGGTGTGGGCCTTTGATGATATGAGCTGACTTCTTAAGGCAGGACAATCTGGCATTCCCTTTGGTCATTGGGAAGGTCAGTATGGGTGAAGTACCAAGCAGTGTCCACAACTCCCATCGCTACAATTGCAATGATCCCAAAGCATTTCATTGCTTCCATGTACACATTTGTTTATCTGTACCAGGAGTGAGAAAGGGTTATCTGCTTATGGATCGGACAACGTTTACCACTCCCAAGATGCCGCGAGGCGAAGGCTTTCCTGTGTGACCGCTGTCACGGTGCCCGCCTGGAACACCCAAAGGGTTGCCGGTCGGCGGGACCCTGTCCGAAGGTCCAACGGACCACTGACCCACCCCAGGTCTCATTGGTCGGCGAGGGTCGGCTAATGACGTAACTGGGATCCTGCCCGAAGGCTCAGTGGGCGGTAGAACCGGGAGGGAGCTGGAGATGTTGCACGTGAGGAGCAAGGAGCAGTAGGAGGGTCAGGTCTCTAGCACCTGCAAAGTCGGCTGCAGGACGTACCCCCGGCCCACAAAGATGGCCGACGAGGGGAGGGTCATCGGTTCATGGACCGACCCGGTCAAGGATGACGGAGGAAGGCTCTGCAGGAGCTTGGGGCATTCCTGGATCGGGAACTGCTCCAGTAGACCGAGTGCGCAGGTGGACCGGACTTTGCACTTTGGAAATGGCGTCAAACCATGGCAGTGCCCGCATGTGTAAATATGCAAAAAGAAATTCACTATGTAATAAATAACCATTGGACCAACCATTGGACCATTGAACAATTGAAGCACATCAGCGCCTCTACTTCCTGAGAAGATTACGGAGAGTCGGTATGTCAAGGAGGACTCTCTCTAACTTCTACAGGTGCACAGTAGAGAGCATGCTGACCGGTTGCATCGTGGCTTGGTTCGGTAGCTTGAGTGCCCAGGAGCGAAAAAGACTATAAAAAGTAATAAACACTGCCCCGTCCATCATCGGCTCTGACCTCCTTACAATTGAGGGGATCTATCGCAGTCGCTGCCTCAAAAAGGCTGGCAGCAGCATCATCAAGAACCCACACCATCCTGGCCACACACTCATCTCCCCGCTACCTCAGGTAGAAGGTACAGGAGCCTGAAGACTGCAACGTCCAGGTTCCGGAACAGTTTCTTCCCCTCAGCCATCAGGCTATTGTACTCAACTCAAGCAAAACTCTCAACATTAATAGCCCATTATCCGTTTATTTGCACTTTATCTGTTTTATTTATTGATGTGTGTATATATTAATATAATGGTATATGGACACACTGATCTGTTCTGTATTTATGCCTACTATATTCCGTTGTGCTGAAGCAAAGCAAGAATTTCATTGTCCTATCTGGGCCACATGATAATAAACTCTCTTGACTCTTGAACATTCTAGTCTCCTTTGTTTCTGGATATTCAAATTGCCAAATCAGGCCAGGATGCAACCAGGGCAGTTGTGTTTATGGATTTTGGGGAGAAGATAAAGCCAGGCCGTGTGGTGCAAGGGAGCAAAAAGGCTGGAGGCTGGCGGAGGGCAGACAGCCGGAAATGATATATTGGAAAAGGTCTGTGAGAATATGGCCTGGTGCTCATCTGTGGGGTCATGGTCCAAGGATAAGGAGGAAGGTGTGACTGGTCTGAAGAAGGGTCTCGACCCGAAGAGTCACCCATTCCTTCTATCCAGAGACGCTGCCTGTCCAACTGAGATAATCCAGCATTTAGTATCTATCTTCGATGGAAACCAGCATCTGAAGAAAGACTGGATAGACTTGGTTTATACTCTCTAGAATTTAGGAGATTGAGAAGGGGCTTGAGAAGATTGCTCCCGATGTTGGGGGTCCACAGGGGCTTAAGGATAAGGGGGAAATCCTTTAAAACCGAGATGAGAAGAACTTTTTTCACACAGAGAGTGGTGAATCTCTGGAAGTCTCTGCCACAGAGGGTAGTCGAGGCCAGTTCATTGGCTATATTTAAGAGGGAGTTAGATGTGGCCCTTGTGGCTAAGGGGATCAGGGGGTATGGAGAGAAGGCAGGTATGGGATACTGAGTTGGATGATCAGCCATGATCATATTGAATGGCGGTGCAGGCTCGAAGGGCCGAATGGCCTACTCCTGCACCCAATTTCTATGTTTCTATGTTTCTATCTGCAGTTCCTTCCTACACATAATGCAACCAGTCAGTATACTCTACCGTACTCCTGTAGAAGTTTGATCTTATTCATTGACAGACCAAATCTCTTCAATCTTATCAAACAGTGAGATTTATTTGTGTATATCGGACTTTGTGAGAATATGTGTTCGGCACGGACTAGAAGGGTCGAGATGGCCTGTTTCCGTGCTGTAAATTGTTATATGGTGTTATATGGTTATATGATGTACCAGGCCCAGGAACTTGAGGCTGTTCATTCTCTCCAACGGCCTTCCATCAATGAAGACAGATTCATGGATCCCTGGCTTCCCCTCCCCCCCTCGCCCATCGAGGTCAATAATCAACTCCTTAGTGTTTCTACCATTGAGAGCAAGGTTGTTGTTATGGCACTATTTTATCAGATTTTCAATCTCCTCCCTATACTGTGATTCATCGTCATCCATTATTCAGCAACAATGGTGGCATTGTCAGTAGAATTAACGATGATGTGGCACAGTGGCTGGCTACACAATGCCTGGGTATAGAGAATGTACAGCAGGGGACTGAGCACGCAGCCTTGAGCTTCTCCTGTGTTGATGGTAATCGAGGAGGAAAGTTGTTATTGCCAATGTGTACTGATTGTGGTCTGCCAATGAGGAAGTTAAGGACCTGTCCCACTTGGCGATTTTTTTCACAGGATTGCATTCAGTGAGTGTAGACTGAACTCCCCTCAATCCCCCCCGCCGCCCCCATCCCTCCTTCTCCACTCCCCCCTCCCCTTCTTCCCTCCCCCCTTCTTCCCTTCCCTTCCCCCTCTTCCTCCCTTCTCCCCGCTCCACTCTTCTCTCCCTTATCCACTACCCCCCCCCCCTCACAGCCCCTTCCTCCTCCTCTCCCTCGTTTCTCCCATTCTCCAACCCCCCCCCCACTTTCCCCGACGCCCCCCCCCCCCCATTTGTAGACCCAGCCTCCGCCCAGCCATCCCCCACCCACTCTCCCACGCACGCCACGGCCAATATATACAAACCTGTGCACCTTTAGAGTGTGGGAGGAAACCCAAACCCTAGCCCTAAACCCTAACCCTAACTGTAACCCTAACCCTAACTCTAGGGTTGATAGGCTTGGTATAAGTATCAATTGTCCCTAGCGTGTGGGGGGTAGTGTGCGGAGGATCGCTGGTCGGTGTGGACATGGTGGGTCGACGGGCACTGTATCTCTGAACTAAATGTGACACCGGCGCCCCATGGGTTGGACGCGACCCCCCAATGTTCTGCCTGCCCCTCTTGGGAACTCAACTGTTGGCCAAGAGTTGTCCCACAGGCAGATCTCTCTTCCAATGGTCTCTCCAACCCCCCAGAGGCAGCGGGGGAGAAGGGGATGTGAGGGGAGGGGGGGAGTGGAGAAGGGAGGAAGAGGGCGGAAAGGAAGAAGGGGGGGGGGGGGAGGGGGGGAAAGGTAGGGGGAAGGAGAAGGAGGGATGGGGGCGGCAGGGGGGAAGAGGGGAGAGGGGAGTTCAGTCTACACTCACTGAATCCGTCGTTGTGAAAAGTTATAGAGACGGTGATTAGATCTGGAAGCGGACCAATACACCTATAAATAAAACTGAACGACTCAAACATCTTTTCATTTGCACAATTGATTTTATTGTATTCATTTTAATATATTAATGTTTAAAATCCATGCATTGAAGGAAGAATATTTTACAGTCCAGCAGTGGTCCCTAACCCCAACCCTAACCCTAACCCTAACCCTAACCGGGCATCACCCACAGGACAGCATACGTCAGCATGTGGCAGGGAGCATGACATGATGAGACACCCAAATGTCGCCCCTGGATTTTGAACATTCCAAACTCCTGGAGTGACAGGGAAGCACCGCGCGTTACCGTGCGTCATTGCATCCGTCGCCTAAATGTCGCACAAATGTCGCACAAGTGGGACAGGCCCTTTAAGGAGTCATTTACATAGGGATGAACAGAGACTCAGTTATCTGTATTTGATGACAAGTTTAGGAATGATGGTGTTGAATGTGCAGGTGTGGTTGATGATGAACAACACATTCCTTCTCTCTAGAGATGCTGCCCGTCCCGCTGAGTTACTCCAACATTTTCTGTCTATCTTCGGTTTAAACCAGCATCTGCAGTTCCTTCCTGCACATTTAGCCTGAGGTCGGTGCTGTTTTTATCCATGTGGTCCAGTGCAGAGTGAAGGCGCAGCATGTTCACATTCTCTGTCGATCTTCATTCGCGGTAGGAGAAATATAGTGGGTGTAGCCGGTCCTTGCTAAAGGCAGAAGACTGAAGAGTGGCCTTGAAGTTGTTTATAAAATCATGAGGGGCATAAATAAGGTGAACGGCCACAGTCATTTCCACAGAATAGAGGAGTCTAAAACTGGAGGTTTTGCTCCAGCCAGCTTTTTGTGTCTATCTTCGGTTTAAGGCAGCAAAACCAGCACCTGCAGTTCATTCCTACTAAAACTGTAGGATACAGATATAAAGCGAGAGGGGAAAGATTTAAAAGGGACCTGATGGGCAACGTTCTCATGCAGAGTGTGATGCGTATGTGGAATGAGCTGTCAGAGTAAGTGGTAGAGGCAGCGACATTTAAAGCTCATTTGGACAGATACTTAGATAGGCAAGTGAGGCCAACTCGATAAGTTTCAACCTAATTCTGTGCTCTATTGCTCTCTGACTATAGAGAGAAAGTTTGGAAAATATCCACATGCCCATCCAAAGGCCTCTTAAATGCCGCAATCAAATCTGCTTCCACCATCTCCCCTGGCAACCGTGTCACGATAAATAAACTTACCTCACACATCCTTAAAACTTCCCTCCTTTGACATTAAAGCTATGCCCTCTAGTGCTTAACAGTTAAATGGAAGATGACAATTAATGCTGACAAATTACCAGAACAAAGATCACAGAAAATGGAAAATAACAATTGTCATTAAGTTCTCTCACAAGCTTCTTCCACACACAAAAGTGCACCAGTCCCTGCTCCCAAATTATCTCTCTTGGACTGACCATTGTAGTTTGCTTAATTGTGATTGTCAACTGTTAGCAGAGAGATTCTAAGCAGGACACAAAGTGCTGGAGTAACTCAGTGGGTCAGGCAGCATCTCAGGAGAACACGGATAGGTGACATTTCAGGTCTGGACCTTTCTTCGGACTGATCTGTATTTCAAGATGCCAAGTATTTGGTGAATTCTTTTGTCGAGGGTTTACCAGGCAACCACGAAGGACCACGTATTCCTGTTTTCTGTGATGAGTTTCCAGAAACATTGAAGAAAAAGACTTGATTAGCTTTATATGATCATCATGAGGAAAAGGTCATATTTCTATTTTAGTTTAGTTTAAACTCTTTACTTTGCTTATTTCAATCAAAATTTTAAATAAAAAATTAGTGGCAGAAATGCAGCATCTATGTCTTTGAGACTGAGAGATGAATTTGCCCATTGGAGGCTTAACTCCACATAACATTTGTAGAATTTGCTGGCCAGGATTGTTGGGAACACATTCAAATGGTCCTTTCAATAAAGATTGCTGGTGATATGACTGGAAATCTGTTTTAGTTTTGTCAACCATCACTTTTATTCATACGTATAAAACTTAGTGGGATACTAGCTGACCTTGCCAAAGTCACTCACACCCCCCTTGTATGGGAGTGTCAGCTTACACAAAGCAAATGGTCATCAGAGGAGGTCCAGAAGATGGCATCTACTATAACATCAAGTATTTTCACCATCTACACCATGCCCTCCTCTCAGTGTTACCAACAGACAGGAGGCTTGGAGCCTGAAGTTCCACACCACCAGGTTGAGGAACAAGCTACTTTCCTACAACTAGTAGGTTTTAATGTGGAGGAAGGAACTGCAGATGCAGACATAAAATGCTGGAATAATTCAGCGGGACAGGCAGCATTTCTCGAGAGAAGGAATGAGCGATGTTTCGGGTCGAGACCCTTCTCAGACTGTTCTTCAGACAGGTTTTAGCTTTTAGTTTTAGAGGTACAGCATGGAAACAGGCCCTTCAACTCTTCGAGTTCACGTTGACCATCGACCATCCATTGACAACAGCTCTATGTTATCCCATTTTCACATCCACTCCCTACACATTAGGGGCAATTTTACAGAGGCCAATAAACCTACAAACCCGCACATCCTTGGGATGTAGGAGGTAACCGGAACATCAAGAGGAAATCCACTCGATCACAGGGAGAACATGCAAACTCCACACAGGCAGCACCTGAGGTCTGGATCAAACCCTGGTCTCTGGTAAAGAGTGGAAGAAGCTCTACCAGCTGTGCCACACTGTACTGCCCACAAAGTCGCCGAATCTTGACAACAGTCGACATCTTGCAATACCATAGTCTTGCGGTATTTTTTTTAATTGTGCATTGCTCTGATGTCTTGTTTCTTTTTATCACTTTGAGATCTTCTTTCTTTGAGAAATTTGAAATGTAATTAATGTATAATTGATGAATATTATATTTTCGAGTATTCGTCTGAGTCGGTGTGGCCGTGATGTTGCATGGAAGATTTTAATTTTGCCTGTACTTTACAGCACTTGTATGTAAGACAATAAACTCAACGACTCAATGAGACGACTAGAGATTGAAGCAGGGGAGAACAGAACATAAAAAATAGCAGCGATAGGCCATTCTGCCCTCCGTGCCTGCATTCCCATTCCATAAATTTATGGCCGATCTGTTACCTCAGCACCGCACTCCTGTTCTTGATGCTTTTTTTTTAGGAATGGTTGTATGATAATTCAAATATCACTATACCTTTATTGGGACATGTGACAAGAAAAGATATTTGAAACCTTTGTTCTAACCGTGTATGTTTTGATTCCCCTAAAATCAAAAAATACTTTTGTGACAACACTCAGCAAATGCCCCTCATTTTTTTCTCTTTTTTTTTTTTTTTCTTTTTTCTTTTTTTTTATTACAACAAAATGTGTTCAATTATTAAAAATAATATTTACACTACAATAAAACAAGCCAGAACCCACCACCATAATACAATACAAACATGTATCCATAATAAACTATTATACAACTATGATACAATCCTTATTGAGGATACATTCAACACCCTGCGGAGCCCAGCGGTCCCGGAACTCCCTCAGGCAAATGCCCTCTTGGGCAGGGACTTCAAAGACTTACCGCCTGCTGGGTGAAGAGATTTCTTCCGATCTTATACCTGAGAAGCCGATCTCTTATTCTGAGACTGTGACGCTTGGTTCTGGACGCGGTGCCGAGGGTAACAGCAACCTGCATCTAGCCTGCCAAGTATCATCTCACTCTTGTGTGTTCTGTGGGCGAGCCTTGCTCTTCGCCACCCCCACTGCAGTGAAATGGAACAAATTCCTCTAGTTCCTGCCACAATTCGGGTTGCTCTATTTAAGTCACTTAAGCACGCAAGTCATAGAGCCACACGTTTACTAAAGAAAGAAGACATCTCGGAAGTCCTTGAAAGGAAAGCCTTTATCTTGGGAGCAGATGCGGCAGAGATGGAGTGATTAAGAGAGGAAGATTGGGTAGGAGGCAGCGCCACCAGCAGGAGAAATATCAAGTTGCAGCATTGTACAACATTGCAAAATAAACTTGCCCTGTTGCACAGTGCACAGAACACTGTCATATCAATCTGCTGGATCACACAGTGCGCGGAAGAGCATTGCATCAAACTATTGCATGACAGTGCACAGTATATCTTCACATCCAAATGCTGTATCATATAGTGCGTAAAACATTGCCACGTCAAACTGGTATATCACACAGTGCTCAGACCATGTCACATTAAATTGCTGGGTTGCACTTAATTAGAGGTTTAAAAGAGTGGAACAATTGCAATACATGTATATAGATTTTCTGTTGCCAGCTTGCAAAAAGTGGCCTCGCCTGAAGCCATCTTGCGTTAAACACCAGGCCCACCTCAATAGTGTGCAACCGAAATACAATCAACATCAAGAGAGTCAGAGGCACACAAAAATGCTGGAGAAACTCAGCAGGTGCAGCAGCATCTATGGAGCTAAGGAGACAGGAGTCAGTGTGGATTGGAGTAAATGGTGTTTAATAGATCAGCACAGACTTGGTGGGCCGATGGGCCTGTATCACTATATATAAGGATTCAAATGCATATGATCCAAAGTCTAATTGCCAAGAACTTGCATTTATATAGTGCCTGCCTTTCCTGTGAAGTGTACAACCAACAGTTACGTTATGTGTGGAGAATGCAAGATTTCAGAATTACCGAGTTTGCAATATCTTTCAACTCATAAAATTACTTAAATTATTTTTATATTGGTTTCCACCCATCGCAGGTGTGTGAACAGGTCATTGTAATGAGTTCTAGTCCAAGTATGCTCTCCTCAGAAAGTTCACCTGATCGGTTGTCATTGAAATCATTGTGTGCCTGTTCCTACCAGGAACCCTGCGATTCATGTTCCTGATGGGAGCTGCAGAGAATCCATGAGACTATGTGTAGGAAGGAACTGCAGATGCTGGATTAAACCGCAGCTGGAGAGAAGGAACGGGTGACATTTTGGGTCGACCCAAAACGTCACCCATTCCCTTCTCTCCGGAGATGCTGCCAGTCCCTGCTGAGTTACTCCAGCATTTTGTGTGAATCCATGAGATTGTTGTGATCATCACTGGGATGATCGGAGGTAGACAAAAATGCTGGTGAAACTCAGTGGGTGAGGCAGCATCTAGGGAGCGAAGGAAATAGGCAACATTTCGGGTCGAGACCCTTCTTCAAACTGATGTGAGGGTGTGGGGGGGGGGGGGGAAGAAGATAGGAAGAGGCGGAGACAGTGGGCTGAGGGAGAGCTGAGAAGGGGAAGAGAAAGCCGGGGCTACCTGAAATTAGAGAAGTCAATGTTCATACCGCTGGGGTGCAAACTGCCCAAGCGAAATATGAGGTGCTGCTCCTCCAATTTACGATGCCCTGGTGTGGAACACCTCATCCTGGGTGCAGATGTGGCAGAGTGGATTCAGTGGGTTTATAGTGGATGTTGGTCAGTAATCTATCACCTGCGATGGAGATAGTGAGGTCAAGAAATGGTTGGGAAATGTCAGAAATGGTCCAGGTGTATTTGAGTGCCGGATGGAAGTTAGTGGTGAAATGGACTATAGTCCTCATACCCGCTTCCCCCCTGACCACCCTCCATCAGACATTGTCTCGACCTCAGTCCACTCACCTGCCTTCCTCCAGCCCCAACCCTCATCCTTGCCATGTGTTCACCATCCCCCCTGACCTCCCCCTCTCTGATACTGAACGGTCTGTCCTCAGCAGGGGGCTCACCTCATTGCCATCATCCAGCTTTAGACCTTTGTATTTTAAACTTCTGGCAGCACATCAACCACCTCAACTTCTCCACTCCCCTGTCTCACTCTAACCTCTCCCCCCCCTGGACGTACAGCCCTCCACTCACTCTGCAACAACCCAGACTGGGTGATCAAACCTGTCGACAAGGGAGATGCCGTGGTAGTCTGACACGCTACTCTCTACAAGGCTGAGGCCACGCGCCAACTCTCAGACACCTCCTCCTACTTATCCTTGGACCATGACCCCACAGACGAGCACCAGTCCACTATCTCTAGTACCATCACTGACTTCATCACCTCCGGCTCCCTGACCTCCCAAGCCTCCAACCTCATCGTTCGGACCGAGATGAGGAAAACATTTTGCACACAGAGAGTGGTGAATCTCTGGAATTCTCTGCCACAGAAGGTAGTTGAGGCCAGTTCATTGGCTATATTTAAGAGGGAGTTAGATGTGGCCCTTGTGGCTAAGGGGATCAGGGGGTATGGAGAGAAGGCAGGTACAGGATACTGAGTTGGATGATCAGCCATGATCATATTGAATGGCGGTGCAGGCTCGAAGGGCCGAATGGCCTACTCCTGCACCTAATTTCTATGTTTCTATGTTCCCCAGCCCTGCACGGCCCGATTTTACCTTCTCCCCAAAATCCACAAACCCAACTATCCTGGCAGACCCATTGTTTCTGCCTGTTCAAGTCCTACCGAACTTATTTCTATATACCTCAACCCCATCCTATCCCCCCTGGTTAAATCCCACCCCTGTGTTCAAGACACCTCGTCTAGTCCAGGACTTCCGTTTTCTAGGCATCATTCCCTCATCTTCACCATGGATGTCCAGTCACTCTACACCTCCATCCCCCACCAGGATGGTGTCAAAGCCCTCCGTTTCTTCCTCGACCGGAGAACCAACCAATCCCCGTCTACTGATACCCTCCTCTGCCTAGCGGACGGAGCTGGTCCTTACCCTCAATAACTTTTCATTTGACTCCTCCTATTTCCTCCAAATACAAGGCGTAGCTATGGGCACGCGCATGGGCCCCAGCTATGCCTGCCTCTTTGTTGGGTACGCCGCACAATCCTTGTTCGAGACGTACCAGGGCCCCATCCCCGACCTCTACGTCCACTACATCGCCGATTGCATTGGTGCTACCTCCTGCACCCACACACAACTCACTGACTTCATCCATTTCACCACTAACTTCCATTCGGTACTCAAATACACCTGGACCATTTCCGACATTTCCCTACCATTTCTTGACCTCACTATCTCCATCGCAGGTGATAGACAACTGACCGACATCCACTATAAACCCACTGATTCCCATGGCTATCTAAACTACACTTCTTCCCACCCTGCTTCCTGTAAGGACTCCATCCCCTACTCTCATTTCCACTGTCTACGCCGCATCTGCTCCCAGGATGAGGTGTTTCACACCACGGCATCGAAGATGTCCTCATTCTTCGGGCAACCGGGATTCCCCTCTTCTACCAGGGTCTCATCTATACCCCGCAACACTGCTCTGAATCCCCATCCCCCACTCGTAACAAGGGCAGAGTCCCCCTTGTCCTCACCTTCCACCCCACCAGCCGTCACATCCAACAAATAATCCTCCAACATTTTTGCACCTCCAACATTGATCCCACCACTGGCCACATCTTCCCATCTCCTCCCCTGTCTGCTTTCTGCAGAGACCACTCCCTCCGTAACTCCCTGGTCAATTCGTCCCTTCCCACCCAAACCACCCACTCTCCTGACACTTTCCCTTGCAACCGCAGGAAATGCTACACTTGTCGCTTTATCTCCGCCCTTGACTCCATTCAAGGACCGAAGCAGTCCAGGTGTGGCCGAGGTTCACCTCCAACCTCATTTATTGCATCCGCTGCTCTAGGTGTCAGCTGCTCTACATCGGTGAGACCAAGTGTAGGCTTGGCGATCGCTTCGCCCAACACCTCCGCTCGGCTCGCAATAACCAACCTGATCTCCCGGTGGCTCAGCATTTTAACTCCCCCTCCCATTCCGAATCTGACCTTTCTGTCCTGGGCCTCCTCCATGGCCAGAGTGAGGCCCACCGTAAATTGGAGGAGCAGGACCTCATATTTCGCTTGGGCCGTTTACACCCCAGTGGTATGAACACTGACTTCTCTAATTTCAGGCAGTCCCTGCTTTCTACTGCCCTTCTCAGCTCTCCCTCAGCCCATTGTCTCTGCCTCTTCCTTTCTTCTTCCTGCACCCCCCCTCCTCTCCCCCCCCACCCACACATCAGCCAGAAGAAGGGTCTCGATCCGAAACGTTGCCCATTTCCATCGCTCCATAGATGCTGCCTCACCCGCTGAGTGTCTCAAGCATTCGATTTTTTAGCATCTGCAGTTCCTTCTTAAACATCACTGGGATGATTGTCAGAGCTTAAAGCACTTCTCCCCAGAGCAACAGACTGCCATCGAGGTGAGGGGACATGGTTAGCCGGGGGGGGGGGATCAATGCAATGTTCAGTGTTTGGGTCATCTCATCCCCACACAATGCACCGTATGGACAGTATCCTCCACAAATGACTGCACATTGCATGCAGGTATCGGTAAATATGAGAGGCAGAGTGTATTGTACAGTAGCGTAAATTAGAAAGGACGTGAATAATGATGGATCAAGGGAAAATGGCTGGAGCCCAATTATGACCATCGGAATATGAGCCTGTTAGATGTTGTGACTGGAACATCAGCGTCTGCACAGCGACTCTTTATTTAAATCATGATTCACTTGTGCTACTTGGTTTTTATTAGTTGTGTCCGACAGTGTTGCTCCGTAATGAGGTACAGTAGCAGGGTGGTGAAGTTACAGGACCGGCAGCCAGAGTTCTGAGCCATGGATCCTCAGAAATGAATTCAAATCCCACCACAGAAGCTGGGGGATGTACATTCAAATAACTTAAATAATTCCGGACTTTACAGAAAGCTAATGAATAGCTTTCGACACTTCGTTGGAGAACTCATTGAAGGGGAAGGTGAAATTCTAGTGCAAGTCACCATAAATTAGTAAGTGGTACTCGATGTCTTAGCGAGCTTAAAAGTGGGTAAAACACGAGGGCTATATGCAAACTATCCCATTGTAGTCTAGGAGGCAGAGGAAGAAAGTGCTGGGGTTCTGGCTGACATTCCCAGCAAGTGACACCCTCTTGGTTTGGCAACTTGGTGGGCATGGGTAACTTAGGCTGAAAGGGCTATTTCCGTGCTGTAATACTCCGGGACTCTGAGAATGTTTTAAAACGTTGCTGACCACAAGTGATGTACCCCAGATTACTGGTCGACAACACATATGGTCCCACTATTCAACGAGTGCAGTGAAAGGCCTAGCAAATACAGACCTATGAGCCTAACATCAGTAAAATAACTAGAATGTTTAGACACCCAACTGGTTCGGCATTCCAAGGTACTGGGACTCCGGAACTGACTTGAGTCTTAACTACCCTGCTCAATTCAGAACAATCGGTTGCATTGAAGTGCTGGCATTGCACATCAGGCAAATATATCTAGCTTTGAGGACATAATTTCTCTTGGAAACCATCACTATCCTGGTTCCCATTTCATAATTCATTTTGGATCATTGAAAAAAAAAAGTGCTGCGATACCTGACTTCTAAGCTTAAGATCGTTCAGAAACAAAATGTGAACAAGTGACAGAACATGATATGGACATGTATAAAAGTATTAGGTTTTGCCTTTAATTTTATATGCTGATTTCTATGGACATATCATTAAAAGATTAAATAAATCATGTCTTTATGAATAAAAGATTGTTCATACTTCATTGAATTTCCATTTCTGTATTTGTCCACTGGGTGGTGATTGAAGAACAGTTTTGATGAAAGTCTCGCCACATGCCCTTGACTTGCAACTTTATGTAAGGGAGTCAAGGCAGCTGAGGCAGGAAACATAGAAACATAGACATAGAAAATAGGTGCAGGAGTAGGCCATTCGGCCCTTCGAGCCTGCACCCCCATTCAATATGATCATGGCTGATCATCCAACTCGGTATCCTGTACCTGCCTTCTCTCCATATCCCCTGATCCCTTTAGCCACAAGGGCCACATCTAACTCCCTCTTAAATATAGCCAATGATCTGGCCTCAACTACCTTCTGTGGCAGAGAGTTCCAGAGATTCACCACTGTGTGCAAAATGTTTTTCTCATCTCGGTCCTAAAGGATTTCCCCTTTATCTTTAAACTGTGACCCCTTGTCCTGGACTTCCCCAACATCGGGAACAATCTTCCTGCATCTAGCCTGTCCAACCCCTTAAGAAACACACCAAGAAATGTCTTATTAAATGTCTATGATAAGCTTAACTTAAGAAAAGACGCTGTGTTTGTAATACATGGTGACAGAATGGAATTGAAAAATCGTTCATACATCCATGTACTAAATTAGCAATGTTGCTTCTGTATCTCAACATATTATGCCACAATAGTTGACTTAAAATAGGTTCTCTTCCTACTCCACTCCTCCTCATTTCAGTTCATACAAAAACCTACAGGAACTGTGTTATCTCTTTAATGTGGTTGAACGGGCCAAATGCCCAGAGGCTGGGGTTCATTCAAGGTAATGTATGGGGATCGCTGGTCGGCATGGATGCAGTGGACCGAATGGATGCAGTGTTTCCTCGCTATATCTCTAAACTAAACTGTATCTAAATGAAGCTACAGAATCAATGCCATAAACTACATGTAACACGAGCAAGAAAAAAATGACAAATACAAATGTCTTTGTGAAGCCATATTTGCATAAATTTATTAGTCCAAGGCATGTACAAACATAAATACAAGAAAAGATTTCTAAACATCAACCACCTTGGTAATGTTGTCCTTACACCTTTTTGAAACAAGATTTTGGAAGAAAATGGCAATTAAAAGTCATCAGCTGTTCAAACCTCATTAACGGCAGAATTTAACCTTCCTTTTTTTGGTTAAAAAAACTCTGTGCCTGCTAATATGAGCAGTACATCCCAAAACACAGACTCAAAAAGCAGCCTCGTATCACTCTATTGTCTAATAGTAAACTGTGAAATAATGCATTTCTTATTAATAGGAATTTTTTTTTAAAGCAGAGCATTAGATATTTGAAGGTAACAATGAATAAATATCTGGTGATGAGATCGCCCTCTTTAATTAATGAGCATCAAAACGAGATAAAATGGTGGGAATAGGGAGTCATTTTAAAGTCAAATAAAGTACATTTTATGGTGTCCTAATTTGTATCATTCTCATAGCACCCAGCTCTCCAGAAAATGTTTAAGTAAAACGTAATCACATTTCATTGGTCCCTACCATTGCAGAGATCCATGATGTGCTGTTTTGGTACACTACCCATGGTGCAATCTTATTAACCCTTAAAATAATTTTAATTCACTTGTTTCCTGAAATTTAAAAATGGGCTCTTTATCTAAATGTGTTTTCAATTAGTCACCATCAGATGGACAATACATTTTGATTGGAATATTTCTCAGATCTTATGAAATTGTATGAGGGAAAGGCGTCAATAGGCCAGTCGTAAATAAGAAGAAAGTCTTACTGGGGATAGTTGCTAAGATGCTTTATCCAAAGCAAGGGAGGGTTCTGGAGGAGCAGCCTTAGATGTATTTTTGCATGACTTTTTCGTGGAAAATTGCACGATCAGAATTGGCTTGGATCTGACTAAAGGGAGCACACCTACTCAACCAAAATTCCTCGATGTGTATTTGGGGATGGAAAAGATGCAGCTTTTTACACAATTTCTCCCAGTTGCTTATAATGAAGCTTCCTATATGTTCGACTATAAAGCAGGAACCCGAACAAACAGTAGGTATGGGAAGAATTTATTCAGGGGCCCTCAAGTCAAGTTCGTGATGAATATCCCTATACACCAAGGGAAATAATCTGGGGGGGTGTTCAAAAGAACAAGCTGCTTGAAGGCTGGATAACATATATCCATTAAAATTGATACAGAGTCCTTTCTAAATAGGTCATGATGCCGTAATGTGTCGATGAAATACCTCGTGGTTCTAAGTGGCATGGAGTGGAGAGGGAGTCTGTCAGTGTGTGTGTGTGTGTGTGTGTGTGTGTTCATACGAACACACAGGCAAGCAGCAAAATTAAAGTGTAAAAGCACTTTAGGTCTTTGAAGTAATGCAATGTATGACTTTTCAAGCCGACTCCTGGAGGATTCATCAGCATGCACAAGATTTAAAGTGAATACAGATCAAAGGCTACTCTTCCTAAAAAGGATGCACTGATTACAGTTATGTGGAACTCACAAAGTACAGAAAAGCATAGGTGGAAAAAATCACAAATTTGTTTTTAGCTACCTGGGATGTTCAGACATCAGGAACATTCAAGCTTCTTCTCACTAATTAGACCCTCCCTACTATTAATTGAACGTGCAAGAGTACAGGGAGCTGCCAGACTATCCCACTGCAAAAGTCCTCACAGTCATTTCCAATCCGAGTCTCATTTACCACACATGGTTATACATTGGCATCAGTGGACAGCAAACAAGCAGTGATGTGTGTTGGATTATTCCCCACCTTGAAGTTCGCTCACATCATTGGTATACCGGATCTTCAGCAGTTGATACAAATATCTCAGCAGAAAAATAAGTTTCTAATTCGGGACTTCTGATCTGCACTGCTTAGAAGTTGATTAAATTGAATCAACTTGGGCAGACCAACTGTAGAAACAAGTTTTGAATCAATCTATTCATTTGCAAAACATTAATTTACAAACTCTTTCTGACAGCTATTGAATTCCATCGAGAACCCATGCAGTGGATCTTATTTGCTTTCCCTCTTGTCTCCCCGTGGGGAAATGTGATGGCCCTGTCATTTCCAATCAACAGTCAAAGGAACATTTGAAATGATGAATCGCGCTATTGAACAAGTTAAACATTGGTATTTCATGGTGAATGACTCGTCTCTTGTCCAATTTATCAGATGTGGTGGATGTTGACATCATTGCTATCCAGCAATCTCTGGCTTGCTAAGAAGGCATTCACGGTGGATTTGAGAAGTTAGCGTAGAGCACTGTACTGTCAAAATATCACTAATTCCAATTAAATTTAGCTAATTCCCTAAAGAAAAAACAACCAGAAATCTCTCTCTTTCTCTCTCTTACAAAGAGCCAGCACTGACAGAATGGCTTCAGCAAAGGTTGGATCCACATCTTTGGTTTGCACCAAAGTCTATTGGCCTGGAAACCAGTAAATAAGATTCCTTGACAAAGCTGATACTTGCGATCAAAGTGCACAGAAACAAATTTTAGTCAGCACGATGAGAAATATAACAGTTCCAATAAATTAGGGACCATCTGAAGAAGGGTGCTAAAAGTAGACCAACAATGGTTTCCCTTAAATTAAGCAAAAGGATCATAAAGGTAACATGTAAAACATGGGCTTGTTATTGGACCTGACCTGAAGCCTATTCTGACGGGCATTTCACTACAGATATAAAAGGAAGTGGAATATTCATTTCCAGATTGGCAGTGTTACACGATAAGGCAATGGGATACAACAGACCTGATCACATCTGTTGGAACCTCTGCAAACAAGAAGTTTGGAATGGAAGTCGAGAAAAGCAGAGGCCCTGGAATTGTTGGAACAAGTAGCAATGGCAGGGTTTAATTTGCTGTTGAAATCAATTAATAGGCAACTGTAATCTTTGCATCCTTACTATCAACAGTTAAACTCCGATGACTTAAGGCTAAATAATAAAACAACAAGACTTTATTAAAGCAATGGCAAAGTAGCTTTCTCATCAATAAGGCTTGAGGCAGCACTGTCAATATTCAATTCAAAGTAACAATTTATTTTTTAAGTAGGACAAACAATTTGCTTTTTGATTTTTTTTTTTGCAACGTGTCATCGTTATGGCATGATTTCTTTCTTCCCCACCCACCCCTCCCATTCCCCTTTCTCTCTCCTCTCTCTCTCTTTCTCTGTCTCTCTCCCCCTTTCCTGCCGCAGACTTCAGCTGAGCGAGGTGATGTTTGAACGGCCGCCGGGAGGCACGACGATGCGGTGACCACTGCGGCGAGGCCCGTCATCCACTTGAGCTCCTGTGAATGAGAGGATAGGGAGGCATGAGATGAGAGAGGCCAGTGGGAGGCGAGGGGTCCCCATTCCCCTCACACTCTATATCTTACATTGTTCATCGTGAAAATTGCCCTTAGTGTACCAACGAGTGATAAAATCTGGGGCGGGGGGGTTGGAGTAATAAATTGATTGCAATATGGGCAGTATAACACTGGTTAGTGTAGGAGTGCTGTAAGAATTGGTGGCCGATGGCCAGCATGGATTCAGTGGGCTGAAGGGCCTTTTCCTATTCTGCAGCTTTATCTGCCCCATTCCATATTCCATTATGATGCAGAATGAAGTCTTTCAGCCCACAGTGTCAATGCTGGCTCACAGAGCAATTCCATTTCCTGACTATTGTCCCGATACCCACCCACCGATGTGGGGGCGGGCAATTTAGAGTTGACGACTAACCAACTGACTGTGACTCTTTGGGACATGGGAGATAACTGAGGCACCCAAGGGAAACCCACACGGTCACATGGAGGACATGCACATTCCACACACACACAGACAGCACCCGAGGTCAGGATTGAACCCAGGCAGTTGGGAGTTGTGAGGTAGCGATCTCCAGTTGTTGCATCACAGTGTCATCTCCCCAACCCCCGCCCCCAACCCCCGCCAACATGCACCAGGCGGTTTTGCCCTTATTTTCGGTCAAGGCAGAGCTACATTTATCTGATATCATGTCAAACCTTCCCTGCATGATCTGTTACCCACTTTACCCACAACATTTAGCCCCCCAATTCTACAGCACCAACCAGCACTGCACGTCAAGTGTTGGTACACTGGACGTCAAGGCATCTCAAATGCATCATCCCCTCTGGAGAGATGAACAGTCAACGCCTCAGGTCATTTGATTAAAGGATACTCTCCTGCCGCATTAACTCTATTTCTCTCTCCATAGACGCTGACTGACTTGCTGAGTATAGCCAGCATCTTAAGAAGCGTCCCAACCCAAAACGTCACCCATCCAGAGACGCTGCCTGACCTGCTGAGTTACTCTTTCTTTGGTATGAACCAGCATCTGCAGTTCCTTGTTGTTGCATCCTGCTAGCATGGAACAAGTTTCCTTCCACCTTCCTTCCCATCACTGCAGCTTCCCCATCTTTACTTATATTCGGCCAACAGTGTAGGGATACTTGATTTTCCTTAAGGCCAAATGATTTTACTTGTAGGAAGGAACCGAAGATAGACACAAAATGCTGGAGTAACTCAGCGGAACAGGCAGCATCTCTGGATAGTTTTGGGTTGACGTTTCAGATCCTTCAAGACCCTTCTAAATCAGTACAAGGAACTGTAATTCTTTAACTTAAGAAACTAGGAAATAGCCACAGGAGTCGGCGTTTTAGCCGCTCGAGCCTTGTACCACCATTCAATAATGCCAGGGGCGGCCTGCTCTGGCCTCAGTTCCATTTCAACCTCCCCTGAATTCTAAAATAGACACGAAAAGCTGGAATAACTCAGCGGGACAGGCAGCATCTCTGGAGAGTAGGAATGGGTGACGTTTCAGGGTCGAGACCATTCAGAATTCCCTGAATTCTATACCCCTTAACTCCCTTAGATAGTTTACGACACAGTGCATGAGGCAGAGAACTCCAATGGTTCACAATTTGCAGAACAAAAATTGTTCCTATCTCAACATACGATCCATAACCCTGAGGTAATTCCTCGGCAGTTCCATTACCCACACCATTTACCTTGCTAAGCTTTGTTTAAAAACCCTATCAATGCACAAATCAGCAGCTTCTAAGTGTTGGGACTGGCTGGTGACAGATCATGGTTTGGGTGCAATTTATTTCAGTAGAGTAAATCCAGTCAGTGCAATTTGAGCTGTTTAACACAAGAAAATAAAACTTCCTTGGTCTCCAGGACCAATATTATTTTTGTTTTACTTTTAAACTTGTTTGTTCCATACCTGCATTAGATTTTGTTAAACCATCAGAAGTTCTTCCTATTGAAATGAACGGAAATGTTTAATTGACAACGTAAAGAGGCCAATTTTCTGAAGGGCTCAAGTCTATATACTAATTACGGCTTCAAATGATCATATCTGGAGCTGTTTTTGCTCTCATTTATAAAAAATATAATGGCTTTACAAAGTACATTCAGGTATTTTGGCGAACAGGAATATTTTTTTAGGCAGAAAAAATATCGAGATTTCATTTTAATTAATAGGAACTTAAATGAAAACAGCTACATGCATTAAAAAAGCACTTTAATGTAATACAACATCCCAAAGCTTCAAACAAATCAACTATTAACGTCAGGCCCTGGTGGATTCATTCCATGTTCCCACCACAATACGGCAATTGCCCCACATCCTGAGGAACAACCGTTAATCCTGGTGGAAATCAGGTACACTTGGGGGTGTCCTGTGAACCATTACTCTAATAACCAGCTCAGAGGCAGTTGAATCTAAAGGAGTGGGTGTGTGAGGGGGGTGGGGCTAATGCAGCTAATACCACATGACTAATGCCCCACCAAGGTACATTTAGAAGCAAGACGTTTCTATTAGATTGTATGTTAAAGTAAGGCTATAACTTAAGCTGGAACCAAAACCGGTAAGAAGGGGGCACGGTGGCGTAGCGGTAGAGCTATTACCTTACAGCGCCAGAGACCCGGGTTCGATTCTGACCACGGGTGCTTGTCTGTAAGGAGTTTGCACATTTTCCCCGTGACTTGTGTGAATTTTCGATTTCCTCCCACACTCCAAAGACGTGCAGGTTACTAGGCAATTTGGCTTGCTATAAAATGTAAATTGCCCCTTGTGTGTATAGGATAGTGTTAGTGTGTGGGGATCGCTGGTTGGTGGGCCGAAGGGCCTGTTCCCGCGCTGTATCTCAAAAAAAAAACTAAACTAAAAAAAAAACACTAACAAGGGCAAAGTTAAACCCTGAATCAGTTCCTTCTTGTTCAATTGCTAATGTGAATGAGTGCCCTGTTCTTGTGGTACTGGGCTGCATAGTGCCAGAACAGCTTTGGGGAAGGGA
Source organism: Leucoraja erinaceus (assembly GCF_028641065.1). NCBI lineage: Eukaryota > Metazoa > Chordata > Chondrichthyes > Rajiformes > Rajidae > Leucoraja > Leucoraja erinaceus. The sequence continues at coordinate 9,042,861 of NC_073387.1, forward strand.
GAAGAAAAATAGCAGGGAATAATGCTGGGTTAATAATAATAATAATAATAATAAAGTTTATTACGGACTCAAGGTCCAGACAAGGGGCAACATTACATTAAAAATGCATTGCATATCAAATATCATAAATATATATATAAAATCATGGTATATCACATAAAAACATCATAATTTATATTTAACAAAAACCCACAATACTTAAGTTAAAAATCCAGATTAAAAGATGATCAATATCCTACAATGAGACAACGATACCAGTGTCTCCACAGCTGGGATTCGTAGCGTGTAGTGCTAACCCTTATGTTTGTCAAGGCCACAATAAGCACATTTTTAGTCATTTATCCTGTAAATGAATTTATACATGTGGTGTCTTAGGATGGCTTCTAAAGTACTGACTCCTGCAGCCACAAACATATTACTGGCACTACACCATCTAGGTTGCCTTAGCAGTGTTCTCATGGCATCGTTATATGCCACCTTTAGTCTCTGCATACTTGTCTTTAAATAGTTCGACCACAAGTGCGCAGTGTAGAGTGGTGTGCAGTATGCTCTAAATAGTGACATCTTCACCACATCTGCACACGCACCAAATTAACGCCAGAGGATATTTGCCTGTACATACAGTATGCTTCGTTGCCTATAAATATCCTCATCATCTGTCATTTGTTCTGTAATAATATGCCCTAGATATTTTATCTTATTACAGACACTAAGATTGTTGTCACACAATTTAAAAACAGGATATTTTACGGATTTATCCTCTTTGGTTCTACAGACCATAACAGCACTCTTACTAGCATTATATTTAATGTCATGTTCCACTACATACACGGAGCATATAGTAAGGAGCTGCTGGAGACCAGCGCTAGATGGGCTAAAGACCACAAGATCATCTGCATACATAATATGGTTCACTAAAATATTACCAATCATGCACCCAGTGTTACAGGCTTTCAATTGTTTAGACAGATCATCAATATATTGATTAAAAAGGACTGGGGACAAAATTCCCCCTTGTCTAACACCATTGCTAACCCCAAATGGTTGAGACCCAATTGCCCCATTTTATTTGCATAGTCTGGTGGGCATACCAGTAGGCCAGAATTCTCACAATGTAGGCACCCCTCTTTGACTCATTTTACCAAACAGCTTTCTGTGATTAACACGGTCAAAGGCTTTGGAAGCATCAATAAAGCACATAAGAATTGAAGAGGTTTTGCCTCTATATTTGTTTACAATCTACTTTAGGGCATATATGCATGTCAGTGCCATGTTTAGCTTTAAAGCCGAACTGGTTATCTGTGGAGTTAACAAACTCATTTATTCTATCCAGCAGAACTCTTTCTAAGACTTTTGACAATATGCTGGCCTGTAATTATTTAGGCTGCCTACTTTACCAGCTTTGTCCTTAATGACCGGCACTAACAGGACAGACAACATTGAGTCTGGTAACAAGCCATGAATCATAAAGCCAGTAAAACAAATAGCTAGGAGAGGAGCTATCCTCATACTCGTATACTTAAGATGTTCAGCAGAAATATGATCCAAGCCACTTGATTTGTTGTTGGGACAGCTTGTTCATGGCATGATACACCTCATGTGACATAATCACCATCGAGTCATTACTCAATATTTTCCACCCTATACAAGTCACCTTGGACACAGTTGAATAAAGTACTATAATGTTGTTGCCATAACTCCGCGATATTAGCTGTTCCGAAGATTCCATCTACAGTACATGGTAGAGATGTTTTGCAACTGCTAAGAGCTCTCACTTCCTTCCAAAAATCTGTAGCATTGTTACTTAGCATCTTCTTAGCCATGGGATCAGCCCTCATAGCTTGCTCATTTTTACAGATGAAGCGAACAGCATACTTATACCTTGCATTAGTGAGCTTCTTGTGCTCAAACACAGGCCCCTGTCTGGGTCTACCTGCCATAGCCCATGATTTGGTGGCTTCACGGGCTTCAGTATGATACTCAGCTACATACTTATTCCAGCCAGGCCTGATGTTATGTGTCTTATTTTTATGCTTGCAGTAGGGCTTACTGCCTACATATAAGGCGCTTACTATATCATTATACATGGAGCAGATATCTCTCCTATGCTTCATATCTTTACAATTAACATTGCTACATATTATTGCATCTTTAGGTAGATGAATATTGCTTAAGGATTTATCTGTATGGGCATAATAGGCTAGGATGTCTTCCTTTGTAAGCGTTGACCAGTCCAGTTTTTCTGTATTAAAGCTATTTCTATCTCTGGATACCACAGGTATGTGTTCAACATTTATTGTCATAGCAACAGGTATATGATCAGTCATTGCTGCCCCGTACAGAATGCTCATACACCCCAATGAGGCATGTGCATCACTGGAAATCAGATGAGGGTCCTTCCTCTGAGACAGAACCACCTGCCTGCCCTTATACAGGAACACCAGTTGCTTGAGAGAGTCAATTTTGAATGGACAGGCTGAAGAGAAGAAACTTAACAAAGTGGGGAAAGGAAACCAAAAACAAAATTAAGTTCACTGAAAACAACTATATTTAAAATTCATTTCTATAAAAAAAAGACAAGAATACTCACCAAAGCTTGTGATAACTCTCACTCTTCCAATCAAGTTCTCCTTCAAATGCAATGGCCAATGATCCAAATCGAGCAGAGACTAAGTAGTTTCCAGGATGCCTGTCCTTTGAAGACACCCTCCTTCCCTGTTCTGCTCCCTTCACAAAGATCACTCACTTTTTCTCCACTCTAGATGGCCACAATCGCATTTGCCAACCACAATAGAACAAGCAGCTGATACCTATCTATTTACAAGCACGCTAGCCAACTTAAATAAAAGACCCAGTTTCTTCTCATGTAAGGCAATAAATTAGAATTTTAAAACCTACAAACGCAGGAATTAATTTCCAATCAAGATGTAAAGCCACACAGAGGTACAGAACGTCATCTGGGGAATATCAAAACAACTTAGTTTTCCATATTAAGCTATAAATCACCAGCTGGGAGAAAGTCTGTGTCTCTACGAAGTTCACAAAAGGGATGTGACTGGATCTATACAACAAATATGAATTAAGATGTATTCTCCAAACTAACATTCTTATGTTACATCTGGGTCAGCTGAGATTTACTTCAATTACTACCCTCCCATACACTGCAGGTACAAGATGGACCTCATCACTCATATTACAACTCCCTAAATGAATAGAGGAACCCAATAAAAGGCTATCACTGACGCAGCCCACCCACAGTGGGCTGTCTGCTGCCTGGAAGTATATAGAACAGTAACAGGCCATTTGGTACACCTTGTTTGGACCAGATCTTGGAAAATGGAATCCAGATACCTCCCATCCTTTGCTCTTTCCACAATGTCCTTCAAATGTCATACTTTAAAATATTTATCCACCATCTTTTATGTGTTCATCATGCTTTCAGGCAAGGCCAGAATATATCTCTCTATCCAAAAAAAGATGTTTCTGTCCTTTTCACTGATTATCTTAAACTTGTGCCCTCTAGTTACCAATAGTTTTAGAGCAAAATTCAACCTAATTTTGAACATATCGACATCATAACAGTCCCTGCTTCCTTGGTCTCTACAAGCAACTAAAAATCCTTGTTTAATCCATTGTCCTTCAAACCCTCAGCAAAGCCTAGATATCAATTTTATAATGTGGTGTCCACCATTAAATCCATTAAACCTAGCTTAAGGTTAAGTGGCGATTTATGAAGGCAATTATAAACTACTAAACTGGCAAGTACTCTTGAAGTGACAGCAACCCCACCTTGCTTGTTGTTATCTTAAATCTGAACAATATGGTGTATGTTGGTAGATGAATCTCAGATGACATGTTAGGAGTTGAAAATGTTTCCTTCAATGTTGAGTTCTTACCGGAAAGGCTGAAGCCAGACTGGTGTAGATTTCGAACTGGTTGGGGCTGTTTCGAAGGAGATGTCTTGGCTGAAGCCGAGGGGGTTCCTGCTTTGGGGGTGCCTAAGTCGTGCACTGGACCATCATACATTCCTCTGGGTACACCACGCACCTGTGCCAACTTTGGAAAGAAAAGGGAACGCATTAGATGAAGATTTCAGCTACGCAAGGACAATGCTAGGAACACACCAGCCATGTCAAGATAATGATGAAGACATGTTTCCATCGTCTCCTTGACAACAATACAACGCACTTCTCTCTGGACCTGCTCCTCCCATAGTGAACCATACCTCCGCCAACCCCTCAACATTTGGACACCAAATAATCTTCCAACCAAGATGTCGGATGGGCATCTTATCAACAGTCCCGAACTTCATCTAGAGACAATCAGTCTCATTCTCCAAAATCATCTATCATTAGTAAGCCTGCGTTCTGACAAAGCTCATGATGCGAATAACTACTGAGAATTAAGGTATCTTCTCCCAGTAAACATCTCTGTTCAATATAGGTTCACTGGCATCTGTGCCAGTAGGTTAGTTGGGTAGTTCACCCAGCAGTCTCACCTCAGATGGACATCACCAGGGCATCTGGCCCTGATCCTTCAACATGGCTGTCAAACAAGAATGGGTTTATAGGATTGGAAGTGTGCAGGACAGAACCATGGTAATCCCTGCATATGCAATGCCTCTTGTGGCCAATAATGAAGCAGAAGCAACCAAATGAGATTGTAGATGTTCACCAGGCACGTGCCGTTAGGGTAGGCAATGTAGGCAGTGCCGACCCTGAATACAATTATTAAATGGCAATTATTAAATGTAAATAGTAAAGGTACGGGAGAATTATGCTTACCCAAGAGATCGACCTCATAGGTAGGCATAATTCTCCCGTGCCTTTCATCCGCAATGCATTTAAAACGCAAAAATATGTGCAACACACGTGCCGTCGATGCTGCTTCAAGCCATCAGTGGCAACGGTCTATAAAGTAGGTATGTTGCAAAACGTATATGATGGTCGCTGAAAATCTGTCCCAGCCCGTGTGCGCGATTTTGGCGCCGTTTAGAGGGGGATGGGTTTAAAACGCGATTTTCCCTAGGCTGTTCAAATTGAGGTTTTTCAGCCTAGTTAATTATTAACGAAAAATCACTGGAAGATTCCGTCGCTTGAGCTATTATTAGTTTTAAGGGCTTTATTTACTTGTTATAGTACGTTAAAAATTAACCTCTAAACCCGCGACCGCCGACAACGGGCCGGATCTCATACAGGGGAAAACGGAAGGTAGGCTGTTTATTTTTACGTTAAAAAGGGCTTCTTAAGATCCCTTTATACAAAGTTTAATGTTGCGAGTAGCTAATTTGGGGCCCATTATATCCCGCAGTATTTTTCTGGGCATTTGCGGGTACAAATCTACTGCAATCTGAACGTTCTAAACCAGCGCGTTCACAGGAACCCACTCGAAAGCTGATTTAAATGCCATTAATTTACAGATATTAAACACTAAATTCCTTCCATTTGGCCTATAAATTAATGTAAATGAGATTTAAAAATCATGTTTTATTGTGAATTATTTGTGAATATTATTTGGACACAGGCTATTTAAAAATGTTAATCATTTATTAAGAAATGGATAGATGTTTAGATCTAGTAATTGAAGTTTGGAATTAGGTACAATTGGGTAACTAACTAATTATATGCTTTAATTTCAGGTCATCCAAGTAAGATTATTTTATATTTGTTTCAGAATGCTTCAATCTATGATAACTGAAAATTTCAGTCAGTTCTCTTAATTTTTAAGAAAGTTATGGGCTTTTGACTGTCCACGATCACAGATTTTTTGTTATGTCCATAGAAAATCAATAGGGAACAAGATGCTAATTTCCGAGTATGAAAATGGCCATAACTTTTTTAAATACTTGAGATATGAAAGTGAATTAGGTGTCAAATTAAACTTCTTTTTATGCTTTATCTGATGGGCTAAATTGCAGACTTGATTTTTTAAAATCTCAAAATTTTGTAACATTGCTATATAAAGGCAGCTGAAATTCTGCCTTTACACCGTGGACTGCGTGCATGTGCCGCGCTGTGCATGCGCAACAGCCTACTGCGCATACGCAGAGCAGGTTTCTTGGCGGGTTTTTCAAATGATGAATAGTGATTACCTGACGAGTTTCTCAAAGCAAATTTACGAAGAAAAGATCAAACTAATTAAAAATGGCAGACAACGCCGGACCTTAGCGAACTTCAACTGCGCAAAGGAACAAAAATAATGAGAACATTTAAAACAGCTTGGTACAACAGGAAAGCGTGGCTATGCGGTTGTATTTCAACAAATAGAATGTGGTAAGTAAATTTCTTTGAGCTATATGTTTTTATATACTTTAGAAGACAAATTACTTTATAAAGGTCATGAGAACAATCCGCGCATGCGCGGTTTACGGGATTTTTTAAAAAGCCGACTGACCAAAGATACTGACTGCCTACCCTGACTCACGGCACATGCCTGATGTTCATCCTGTGAAACCCACTCATCATGCATAATCTAAAAATGTCAAACCAAGTCCAACTCTCAACATTCACAAGTAACAGCTCTGGCAAGTGTTACGGTGGTTTATGAGTTAACTGACTTGCACATCACAATAACCTGTCATTATTTTCCCAATCATTTATATCACTATGTAAAGAGAGAAGTGATAGTTGTGGCACGTTGGTTAAACGAGAGCCACAAGTTCAAATCCCACCCCCACCACTATCAAATCTAAATGCAGATTCAGGGGTTATAGGGAGAAGACAGGAACGGGGTACTGATTGGGGTGATCAGCCATGATCACATTGAATGGCGGTGCCTACTCCTGCACCTATTGTCTATTGTCATATTGTTCCATTTCAATCAATGGTGCATAACCTGAGATGTATAAATGGAAAATAGAAGATGGACACAAAAAGCTGGAGTAACTCAGCGGGACAGGCAGCATCTCTGGAGAGAAGGAATGGGTGATGTTTCTTTCCCGTATCATGTATCTATACACTGTAAATGGCGCGATTGTAATCATGTAATGTCTTTCAGCTGACTGGGTAGCATGCAACAAAAACTTTTCACTGTACACGTGACAATAAACTAAACTGAACTGAACTGATTTATGTTCTGGAGATAGATACAAAATTAGTGTTCTGTACATTTCCCTGGTTGTAATAAAAGAGGTTTTATAATCACGAGCTGTGGGAAGGTGCATAGTAACCCTGGAGCTGGTAGCACCTGGTTCGCAACGTTCGACACAAGGACCCCTTGTTTGCTTGCTCCTTTTCTGTCTGCCCTTCGATGCTGAAGCTGGCAATGTTTAACTACCATAATTGTAGGTATCTCAAACAATTTCCCTGCCACTTCACTGTGGCTGTGCCTCTGCTACAGGGCTCCTTCACTCAAGAAAGGATAAACCCCTTTCATCAGTTCCATTTGTCAAAGATTGAAGATGGCAGGTTGTTGATCCGTCTATTAGCTCAGCATGAATTCAGCTGTAATTCTCACTAATCCCGTTGGGAATGTATTTTTCTGTGGGGCATCTGGCTTTAGTTTGCCAAGCACCGTGCTGCACGATAGTTTAATTAGCACGGACTTGTAATAATATTTATGTGTGTGCCTGCGACACATAAAATAAATTACTTCTGGCTTATGGATACTATGCGCATCTTCAGCAGTTTTCCATTGGGCATTCCACACTCTTGGTAGTCGTGAAGAATCTTGCAATGATGACCAGTACATTCCACAAACTTAACCATTAAACTTTATTCCACGGCCAGCCTAGTTCTAAACCTGCCTCATTTGGGCAGAGAGGGATTAGATGCTGTTTAGGCAATGAAAGCAGTCAGATTGCTTTTCATGGGCTTGTATACTTTACGTTGTTCGATATGAACATTGCTGTATAAAACACATAGGAAATGGGGGCAAGACGAGACTATTTGATTAACCCGAGGCCACCTGCCTTTCAACAAGATGGCGGCTGCTCTTCTGCCTCAGAACAGTTTTTTGTCCTGCCCTGTCCTTCTTAACCCCTCTAAATCCACTAATCTCTGCTTTGAATGACTCACCAGCCCTCCTGGGTGGAGAATTCCAAAGATTCTTTTTCCTTCCATCCTAGATGCATACCCATTGTTTGAGTCTGTGACCCATAGACCTTCACGATTCCGCTAAGAGACACATTCTCCCTGCCTCTAACCCATTGAGCCCTCTAAGAATTTTGTACATTTCAAGATGCTACCTCCCCTTTCTACTCAGCTTCAGAAACTGGCTGCTCAGCCCACTTAATTCTTGCTCCTCCGAGTCCACATGTCCGAGGATATGACATGGACATCACACGCCTCAGCACTCGTGCCTTTACCACCTCAGGCAATTGAGGAAATTCAGAGTGTCTCCGAGGATCCTCCAGTGCTTCTACGCAGCGGCGGTGGAAAGCATCTTGTCCGGGAACATTACCATCTGGTTTGGGAAGTGCTCTGCCAAAGACAAGAAGGCTCTGCAGAGAGTAGTGCGTTCGGCTGAACGCACTATGGGAACTTCACTTGCCCCCCTGCAGGAACTATACATCAGGAGGTGCAACACCAGAGCCAACAATATCATGAGAGACCCCTTCCACGGGCTGTCCCAGCTGCTACAGTCAGGCAAACGCCTCCGTTGCCATGCGGTGAGAACGGAGAGGTTGAGAAGGAGTTTCTTCCCAGAGGCCATTCGGACTGTAAACGCCTATCTCACCAGGGACTAACTCTACTGAACGTTTTTCCTTCCATTATTTATTATGTAAAAGAATATGTGTGTTATGATTGTGTTTATAGTTTGTCTGGTTGTTTGTCTTTTGCACACCAAGTCCGCGAGCATTGCCACTTTCATTTCACTGCACATCTCGTATGTGTATGTGACAAATACACTTGACTTGACTTGGAGTTAAGAGAGAGAGAGAGAGAGAGCAGACAGATGGAGAGAGAGGCAAATGGAGAGAAAGAGGTGAAAAGAGAGATGAAAAAGAGACAAATGCATGGACAGACAGATGACCAGTAAGAGACAGACAGAAGGAGAGAGATTGCCAGACAAATGAAGAGTGGCAGACATAGCTAGATTGACAAACGATGATAGAGAAAGACACAAACAGAAATAAATTGTTTGTAGATCTTATTTAATGAATGCCAGATTCCCAAGATATTTTATAACTAATGCAATGGTTTTAAAATGCAATTACTGCAATGAGGAAATTGTGCCAGCAAATTGATGCACAACAAACTACCACAAGGCAAGGGCATTCTAATTGTTGTACTTTAATAGTCCTGGTACTGAGATAAATATTGCCCAGGGCTCTGGGGAATAGAGGCCCAGCTCCTATCTCCTGTTTCACTTTCACTCAAGAACATTGTCCTGCTGCAATCTCCTAGGAACTGCAGATGCTGGTTGAAACTAGTCTCAACCCAAAACGTCACCCATTCCTTCTCTCCAGATATGCTGCTTGTCCCGCAGAGTTAATCCAACATTTTGTGTCTATCTTCGGTGTAATCTTTTGGTATTTTTCCAGCCTCTACGCTAGCACCTTGTGTAACGTTCTGACTCAATGGTAGAAGTGACATTGAAACACTGCCATTATTGAGAAGTGATAATCAACAGGAACAGTCGCCATAGCAATACCTCGAAACCCCCTACTGGAGGGAGACAGAGGTTGGTGTGTGATTTGGATGGGGAACCTGTATGAGGTTGCTTGCTGCATCTGTTCTTCTGGGTGTTGACAGTCAGAGTTTTGCAAGGTACCGTTAGATTCGCCCGGGCAAGTAACTACAGTGCATTTAGTAGCAGGTGGCCACGATAGCTACTGTGTGTTCATCAGTGGTGGAACTAAAGAACCTGTCCCACCAGCATGCATTTGCATGCATCTAGCGCGACCAAACGTGATCGCTTGAGGCGTACGGCCTCGCGGGGCCGGTCCCAATTCGAACCGCGGAGCCGTCTGGAGTTGTGCGGGGCTGGTCCCGACATCATACTCACCAATCAGCTGGGCAGGAGGCGGGCCGACTGAATTTGGACATCGCACGGTGTCGGGCGGTGACGTCATCACACAACGCCACGCGCTAGGCGTACGCTGCCAAGACGCTGTACACCCATTGAGATGCTGTGTACTCCCTCCATGCGCCTGCGGGCCGACAGGCCGTTGCCGTGCAGGATTTTCGGACAGTGCAAGATTTTTGGAGCCCCGCGCGATGTCGGGACCAGCCCCGCACAACTCCATACGCCTCCGGCGATCGAAGTGGGACCGGCCCCGTGAGACCGTACGCCTCAAGCGACCACGCTTGGTCACGCTAGACGCATGCATACCCATGCTGGTGGGACAGGCCCTTAACAAATGTTTATGCAGACACAAACACCTGGAGTAACTCAGTGGGTCAGACAGCATCTTAGGAGGAAAGGAATAGTTGATGTTTCGGGTCGAGACCCTTCTTCGGAAAAGTCAACAGGGTGCTTAGCCAGCAGACTTGGGTCCAATTGCACATTATGAACTAAACTGAACTGGGTCCTGGATGAGCAAATAGTTTTCCTGCCCAACATGTACCCGTGGAGTCGAAACTGTTATTGATTAGGCAGGGGGAATGCTGTATTGCGGAATTCAGCTGAATGTTTTAAATGGCGACAGTGAACAAGCAAGCCCATGTTATAACTTGGTGTGCAAGCTCCCAAAGAATCAATCACCAGCCCCAGAATGGCAAGGTGCACAGGTGAGATACTGACCCAAACAATTACCACAGAAGAGCAATGGAGGAGATCAATTAACAGCAGGCAGTGAGGTTTTAAAAGGTGCAAGTTAAAACACACGTTTTAAAATGACCAACCCTTTAATTTGGGAACCATGTTACGTTTGCTATAATGCCATAAATTCGTTAGGGTTGGTGTCCTCCATGTACACAATTATTTTCTGTTATAACAAACAGAGAAACACTCTCTGCCCATAGCCATATCTTTATCCAGAATACCCATAGTACACATCTGTCAGTTTGTCTTTGTCATGAAAGTTTGTGCAACAATATGCTTTCAGGATCAGATCCCTTCGTACTCCAACGAATGGTAATATGGTCAAACCGCACAGAACAAGACCCTTCAGCCAACTTTGTCTATGTTGCTCAAGTTGGTAATCTGTGTTATGGCCCTGACCCACAGTACGAGTTCATTGCAAGAGCTCTCCCGAGTTTAAAAAAAAAATCAAACTCGTGGTAAGCACGGAGAATGAACGTAGCGGGTACGTCGGAGCTCGGGGACATCACTTAGCGGTTCGTAACGCTAACAGCAGGTATTCGGGAAGACTCGCTAACGGCAGGTAAGCTCGAGAAGACTTGTGAAGATTTTTCAACATGTTGAAAAATGTTCACGCGAGCCCCGAGTACCGACGAGCGGCCATTACCGTAAATCTCCGAGTTCGAATAAGGGCAAACTCGGGAGAGCTCTTGGAATGAACTCGTACTATGGGACAGGGTAGTCCCATTTATCTGCGTTTGGCCCATATTCCTCAAAACACTTCATATATCTGTCCAAATGACTTTGAAAGTCATAATTGTATCCATTTCTGTAGCTTCCTCTAATTGCTCATTTCAGATATGAACTATCCTCCAAGTGAAAAAGGTTGCCCCCAGAGGTTCTTCTTAAAACTCTCCCCTCCCGTCTTTAGCCTATGCCCTCTAGTTTTAGAATACGCTACTGCGGGGAAAAAGACCGAGTGTTCACTTTATCCATGCCCCTCATGATCCTGTACTCAATAAGGTCACCCTTGAGCCTCCTACGCTCCAGGGAAAAAGTGCCAGTTGATCAAGCCCCTTCCTGTAACTCAAGTCCACAAGTCTAAGTAACAACCTGGTGAATCTTTCCCACACCCTTTTCAACTTAACAATACCCTTCCAATAGCTGGGCGACCAGAACTGCACACAGAACAGTTTCTTCCCAGCTGTTATCAGGCAAATGAATCATTCTACCACAACCAGAGAGCTGTCCTGAATCTCATCTACCTCATTGGGGATAATGGGACTATCTTTGATCGGACTTTACTGGCATTACCCTGCACTAAACGTTATTCTCATATTATGTATCTGTACACTGTTAATGGCTCGATTGTAATCATGTATTGTCTTTCCGCTGGCTGGTTAGCATGTAACAAAAGCATTTCACTGTATCTTGGTATACATGACAATAAACTAAACTACTCCAAGTGAGGTCTCACCAAAGAATTTTACTGCTGCATCATGATGTCCCAACATTTGTATTCAATACCCTTCCTATTGCCTTCTTCACTCACCTGACTTGCCACTTCATGCATTTATACTTCTAGATCTCAATGTTCCACTCTCCAGGGCTCTACCATTTACTGTGTACATACATAAATAAGCGCAACACCTCACATTTGTCAACTATATTCCATTTGCCATTCCTTAGCCCACCTTCCCTACCGATCTGGGTCCAGTTGTAATCTTAGATATCCTTCCTCACTGTCCACAATACCATCAGTTTTTACATCATCTGCAAATATACTAACAAAGAAACATGAAAGAAACCAGAACTCCATGACACAAAAGCATGCATCCTTGGATCAGCTTACACCAATTAGTAGAAAGACCTGCAACAGAACTATAGGAGCAAGATAATTCCTATCGTTTAACTCACCGGGAGTTGAGCAGGGTAAATAAACTAACCAACAAGCAATTTAACGCAGTGCCTTTCAAGCACTTTTCAGCAACACATTTTAACCAAATAGTCCACCCAGTAATATTAATTTCTCCAATCTGTACAGCAGACTTTGTTTAAAGGATCAGAGATAGTAACCATTTTTTTTAAAGCATTCAGAGGGTCAAAGCGCTCATTTTGAAAACTGCTGGTTTGAAGCCTAATTGTAGATGGGTTAAAAGGGCTGTTTTTCTTTCAGTCAGCAGGATGACAGAGTTCACCCTCTTTCCAGATTCCGCCCTCGATCATAATCAGCTTGATGCAATTTTGCAAAATGCTCAACCTTTGTGGAAATTATAATTCTGACGGGGTAAGGAGTTGCTTTATAGGAGAAGTAAAAATGAGTGCAAAATTCAACAAAACGTTTGCAAAGTTGCAAACCTCGCAGGCATAATGGAACCAATATCGTCTTATTTTATGTTGGTTACATGTGCAATGCTTTTAAAAGATTTAATTAAGTGACATTTCCAAAACTGCTTTGCAACAACCAAGGCATTGTGCCAGAGTAATGACCCTGAGGTTGGTGAAAGGAGTCATTGTAACTGCTGCTCCATGTAAAGTGGTGTCAGATGTTAATGTGGAGATCCAATTTAAAGTTACACTCACTCATTTTGCCCCTTTACCAGGCAAAAGGTAGAGCCAATCCCATTGACAACTTTGATATGGTCACTATCATTGAGGGAGGAGACTGGGATGGAGAATGAGGCGGGGTGTCCTGATAGTAGGTTTAAGGGCAAATAATCCCGTCTAACCTCGGTCCCAACCTCGGGTGCTGTCTGAGTGGAGTTTGCAGGTTCTCTCTGTGACAGTGTAAGTTTCCTACGGGTACTTCTCTCCCCTCCAAAATCTTAAAGAACACATGGATTTGTTGGCTAATTAGCCTCTGTATAACACCCCATAATATGTAGGGAATGGATGAGAAAGTGCAAGAGCACAGTGTGAATAGGTACTGGAGGTCGGTGTGGACTTGGTTGCCCGAAATGGCCTGTTTCCATGCTCTATCTATAAACAAAACCCTTCCTCAGAGTCCCCCCGCCTATCGACAAACCTCAACCCCTCTCTCAGCCTTAACTGTGTATATGGTTAAGTCTTTAATCGCCAATGCTCACTGTACAAGCGTGAGGTACAGTGACCCAAACACCCGTCTTCAGCTTGCATCGTATCCCCTATTTTTCCATTCACATTCAGGTGATCGTGGATAGGCAAAGCCACTTGGCATTCATGATGTAGAGCTTGCAAGATTTAGGTCAGGTCTGTATTTTGATTACATATTGGGGCTTGGGCTGTGCTGCATCATAATTTCATCAGGTTTGTTTAATATTACTACATCTGATGCCTTTCTTTGATCAATGTTTGCTGTTTGAACATATTGGACTCCCGAGACCATTGTATCTATGGTGATGCTGTGATTGTTAAGGAGAAAAAAATGGTTAAAGCCTTTCGCTGCAGGATAGGCTTAGACTGAAACTGGGTTTGAGCCTGATAGCTGGACAGACCTTGCTCTTAGTATGGACACAGTGAGGAGGTGAAGTAGGAACCAATTTGGTGAAATATGTCCACTTAGCTAAAAGAGTCAAGTTCATACGATCCAACACAGAGACTACGTCCGCCATCGTTCACTTCCCACGCTATAGTTTCTGGATTCCCATCGATTCCCCTCAGAGACACCACTTCCCCACACACTTGGGGCAGTCTGCAATGGCCAATTAACCGACCAACGCCCATGCCTCCGGGAGCTGGTGGAGTACAGACAGCACCAGAGGTTGCGATTGAACCTAGGTCGCTGGAGCTGAGGCAGCAGCTCTACCCGCTGCACCACTCCTCCACTCCACAACTTTGAAGTTAAAGGAGTGGATTGTGTAGTCCTAGATTCAAAATGGGAGCCAGATTTAAGATATTAATTCATTGAAGTAGCATCCTTTCTCACAAAGGGTGGTGGTTGTATGGAATGAGCTGCCAGTGGAGGTAGCTGAGGCAGGTACTATTGCAATGTTTAAGAAACATATAGGTGATGCTCTGATCTATATGGATCAGATCTATATGGTACATGGATAGGACGGGTTTAGAGGGATATGGGCCAAAAACAGGCATGTGCGACTTGTGTATGTGGGACATGTTGGTCAGTATGGGCAAGTCAGGCAGAAGGGCCTGGTTCCACACTGTATGATTCTGTGACTAGTATTGTCAATATAAGAGTATTGGTAGTTCTGCTATGACTCGTGTTTCCATAATGCTAATTGGATTTAACACAAACAATGCGTTAGGGAACACTATTTGTAACATGTTTTCAATTGTGGAAAAAAAAGAACCACTTAAAAGCTATTTTGGACACTGACAAGAAAAAAGTTGCCTTGCTAATATAAAATCAGTTGAGGATAAAAATACAGTAGCCATGAAGCCATCGTCTCATATGATCGCAGTCTCTCAATTGTTATCAAAAATAATTTTATTTGTGAAGATCTTGCAAGGAAAAATAACTTTGCTATTGTGAGTCTGAAACTCTCTAGCCCGTAACCCCATTATGACGACTGAAACGAGGAACTGCAGATGCTGGAATACTAAGCAAAACACAAAGTGCTGGAGTAGCTCAGCGGGACAGGCAACATCTGTAGAGGACGTGTTTTTCAATAATGCAAGGTTTCTTAGGAATGCAATTATTGCTATATAGCAATTTTTTTTAATATTGTAGTGTGTATCCTTTACATGTGTCCCACACATTACGGTGCCCTGGAAATGGGGGGGACTATATATAAACACTGCTGTAATTTCTACATGGTGAAACAAAAACGTATAAAAATGGCTTTTATTAAAATCTGACAATGTGCACTTTGACCACGTGATTATTTCTATTACAAATTTCAAATTGTGGAGTACTGAGGCAAATAAATAAATGATGGGTCTTTGTCAAAAACATTATGGAGAGCATTGTACATCAATGTTAGCTCAGTGCTCCCTTATTGATCTATTGCATATTATCTCAGCTGCCATCATTTAGTGTGGTAGATGTGATCCATGCAGCTTGCTCTTAAAATGGACATTTCACAATTCACACAACCTTGCAGGCACTTGGGCACGTTGTGGCTCAGGGAACGGATGTTGCAACAGCATTGGGGAGTGGGAGAACGTTCACACAGAGACAGAGAAACCTGGACAGGTTGGTAAAGAGGTGTCCAATGAAGCAAGGCTTGGCCACAGCCAGTTGCCTCTGGTATGAGGCTGCAGTGGGATCTTTGTGAAGGCTACTGTGGAGTTTGAATACCTGAATCTTTGGGAAACTTCTGTTGGAAGTTACTGCAGATGCTGGTTTACACCAAAGATTGACACAGAATGTTGGTGTAAGATTGACACAGAATGCTCCAGACAGCATCTCTGGAGAGAGGGAATGGGTGACTTATGCCCCTGTCCTACTTAGGAAACCTGAACGGAAACCTCTGTAGACTTTGTGCCCCAGCCAAGGTTTCTGTGCGGTTCCCGGAGGTTTTTGTCAGTCTCTCTACCCGCTTCCACTACCTGCAACCTCCGGCAACCACCTGCAACCTCCGGGAACCGCACGGAAACCTTGGGTGGGGCGAAAAGTCTCCAGAGGTTTCAGTTCAGGTTTCCTAAGTGGGACAGGGGCATAAGTGGGACAGGGGCATTATAGTGATAGCTAAACCCTGTGGTAGCTACTAAAATCAAACCATTCCTCCAATTCGATGACCGTGAAAAGATCATCCACGCATTTATCTCCTCCAGCCTTGAGTACTGCAACTCCCTTTACACTGGCATTAGCCAATCATCCCTGTCCCGCCTGCAATTGGTCCAAAACGCCGCAGCGAGACTTCTGACGGGCACCCGAAAAATGGACCATATCACCCCGATTCTGGCCTCTCTCCACTGGCTCCCAGTGCGGGTCAGAATCAATTTCAAGCTTCTCCTTTGTGTATACAAAGCCCTTAACAGGCTTGCCCCCACCTACATCCAAAATCTGCTAACCCACCATTCTACCTCCAGGTGCCTCAGGTCAGCCGACTTGGGGCTACTGACTATCCCGCGGTCCAGGTATAAGCACAGGGGCAACTGCACTTTTCTGGTTAACTGTGGAACAGCATCCCTCTTCTCATCAGAACTGCCCCCCACCCCCCTCCATCGACTCCTTATTTCTACTCACAAGCATTTCTTGAGGGCCTCGGAGGGAGTGCTGTACATATGTATTTATGTATGTATTGTTAGATCTATGTACCACTGTATGTAGCACGTTAGTACCTGCACCAATGCAAAGCACTTTGGTCAACAAGAGTTGTTATAAATGTGCTATAGAAATAAAATTGACTTGACTTGACTTGGGAGCCGAAGGGGGAAAAAAAGGATGATGTCTCCTCTCCTCGCTGGGTGTCTTTCCTAATGCAGTAACAAGCAACAAACTGGCAGAAAGTTTCAGCATCTGTCTCTCAAATTCCCCAAGGCTAGATGGCCGTGAGTGACCATGGCTACAATCTATTTGGGCACAGCCATCCAGCTACAGGCAAGGTCACAGATATCAAATAGTCTCAGGAATTGAGACTTGAGCACCGGTCATTTTAAAGAGGAAAGTCTCAGGACAAAGAAGTTAATAAAAGTTAGCCATATGGTGAATAAGTAAGAGCTGTCAGTTCTCAAACCTATATTGTTGACAATCTAACAGGAGATATAGCCTGGGTGTTGCTTATGAAATCACTTTGGGAGAGTTTTATACTGGTGAAAGAAAAAGATGCTGGGGTAAAGAAATTGCTCCTCATCTACCTAAAGGATCACCCCTAATCCAGAGGTCATAGCCTCAGAATTAAAGGATGTTCCTTTAGGACGATGAGGAATTTCTTTAGTCAGAGGTTGGTGAATCTGTGGAATTCATTGCCACAGAAGGCTGCGGCAGCTAAGTCAATGGATATTTTTAAGGCAGAGAAAGATAGATTCTTGATTAGTATGGGTGTCAGGGGTTATAAGGCAAAGGCAGGAGAATGGGGTTAGGAGGAAGAGATAGATCTTCCATGATTGAATGGGGGAGTAGACTTGATGGGCTGAATGGCCTAATTCTGCTCCTATCACTTATGAACAAAAACACCACCAAAAAGTCAGTTGAGTTTCTGACAGGTACGAAGCAAAAGGCTTTGCTCTGCTCTGGGTCAAGCTGATTTTCAACAACAA
This sequence comes from Leucoraja erinaceus, assembly GCF_028641065.1. Taxonomy (NCBI): domain Eukaryota; kingdom Metazoa; phylum Chordata; class Chondrichthyes; order Rajiformes; family Rajidae; genus Leucoraja; species Leucoraja erinaceus. The sequence continues at coordinate 9,060,687 of NC_073387.1, forward strand.
TGCACTTTAATTTCATTTCTTGCCATGGATTCTAAAGGCTGATTAACTGATTCAGAGTCGGAAGCACTCGGTATTCCAACATTCTGTTACTTCTTGTCACTGCACTTGGTAGCTGCCATATTCACAGGGAATGGGAACAAGCAATGTTCCTGCAGGACTTTAAAACTGAACGTCTCCAATGCTTTGATTTCCTCTAACAAGTTAAGGCTTATTTTAATTGAAGCTAAAGATCTTGCGGCTGCATCTAAAATACCTGAAGCAAAAAAATAAATGAAACGCATACACGTTTTCTACAAACTAAAACAGAAATTCCAGGTTGACAAGATTGATATAGATTGTCTTTTAAAAAAAATAGCAAGGGATGTTACCAGTCTGAGTTGGTTGAAAAAGCATTGTTTTATATGGTTAAGTGGCCTAACTGAAGTGACAACTCCTGACATGAGTTAATACACTTTAATAGATGCAGAAGTGCTTCAAGCTCTATCCTTAGGAATGTTTCACTATTACACCTTTGCCCAGTTGCTGCTATCCAAGAGACAGCTCCATATATAGTGCATTTGTACCTCAATTAGAGAAGAAAAATCCTTTGAACTCTTCCCTCTGTCTGCTGTCAGGTGCTGACATCCTGTTGCAGACGCACATTTGTAAAGCATTACGCTCTGATGTGCTGAGAGGTCCGTTTAACATAAGGAAACTATTACTGCCTGTGTACTTTCGTCTGGAGATATAGGGAAAGAAATAGTTTGTCAGGCCCATCAAGGTCTGCTCCACCAGCTTATAAAACTTGCACATTCTTTATCCCCGCCAATGATATTTTTCAATCCTTTTACTATATCCATTCAAACTCCGATTCTTGGAATATTTCTCTCCTTCATAAACTTTGCATTTGATTCTAGGTTTCCGAAACAATGCCTCACCACTATTTTTAGTTTGGAGTGAAGAAAATCTGTGGGGCAGCAGTAGAGTTGCTGCTTTACAGCGCCAGAGACCCGGGTTCGATCCTGGCTACGGGTGTTTGTCTGTACGGAGTTTGCACCTTCTCACCGTAACCTGAGTGGCTTTTCTCCGATAACTTCAATTTCCTCCGACACTCTGAAGATGTACAGGTTTGAAGGTTAATTGGCTTGGTATAAATGTCTTAAAAAAAAGTCCCTAGTGTAGGATAGTGTTTATGTGTGGGCACCGCTGGTCGGCGCGGACTTGGTGGGCCGAAGGGCCTGTTTCCACACTGTATCTCTAAACTAAAACAATATCTTGATTGTAAATCATCTTGTCTTAACCCCTCCCTGCTCATGTATGTTGCTCGTGACCCAGTGCCAGGCAGGTACTCTGATTTGACTGTTTTGGTCTCTTCCCTTTCTTCAGCACAGTACCTGAACGCTTACCTCAGACCTCGACACCCAAAACCACCCAACTCTCAGGCTCTCCTCTGTTTAAATCCCAGCTTTTAGAACAAGATTTTTGGCACCTGACCTGACATTGTCAACCTGCCTCAGACGACACTCATTGGAAAGGACCTCAAGACATTTTGCTATCTTGAAAAATTATTGCTCCATGTTTTTTTTTTTGCCAAGACTGTGCCAATTCATCTACAGATCATGTGCATTGTAACCATTGTCATCCCTTTAGCAAAAGATTTCAGGAAGCACTTAAAAAAAAAAAAAAAACTTTTTTGACAGTCATAATGCTGCCTACCAAATGATCTGTCCGCACATGTGCTCCATCAGAGGGTGCTCATCCACAAGGGAGGCATCAGGGCCCAATCTGCCTGCATTTAGGTGCAGGCGTGTACACAGTACACCGTTTTACAACTGATAATGAAGTGAATGGTCACAGCACCTCTGGAGGATGTTACTGACAAGAACTGCCTTCACTTCCCTGGACGTTACATGTGTCTCTTTTAGCAAAGCAATCACAACACACAGGCTCTAACGAGCACAAAATATAACACATGTAAATATTGAACGTGATATGAGTGGAATTAGGCCATTCGGCCCATCAAATCTACTCCACCATTCAATCATGGATGATCTATCTCTGCTTCCAAACCCCATTCTCCTGCCTTCTTCCCATAACCTCTGACACCCGTACTAATCAAGAATCTATCCATCACTGCCTTAAATATATCCACTGACTTTGCTTCCACAGCCTTCTGTGACAAAGAATTCCACAGATTCACCACCCTCTGACTAAATAAATTCCTCTTCATCTCCTTCCTAAAAGAATGTCCTTTAATTCTGAATTCTATTACTTTGGGATAATACAATATGTTTCCTTAGATTTTGACCACTGCAACTCTTATCTAACATCCATGAAGGTTACTCTTTTGTTAGGTTGCTTAGCATTGAAATTATTTTGAGGCGTTTCCCTGCAGAAAGTCCCTATGCTATTTAAAAGAAAAAATATCGTGCAATATCTTCTCCCAATGTTCTGGCTTCAATATTTTATTTTTGGTTAGTCTAATTTAAAATCCGAATTGTAATGTCATCATTTCATCTTGATATTTCTTGTGATTCTGCACACATTATTGTAGTTTGTTTCCGAGGGTTCTTTAATTGAATTTATGGCATTTTACATTTGCTAAACAAGTGCTGACTTTCTTGAGCAGTTATGCTGTTTGGTTTTTAAGTATGAAGAACTGAAGTACTCATGTCTGGAGTAGGTAAAAGATACGGGTAGTGCATTTTCCTGTAATGCCGTGTATATCAAAATAAACTGGTGCTGATGCAAGACACCTAATCCTCGTGTTAGATGCTGAAGTAGAAAATGCTGGGAACACTCAGCAGGTCAGGCAGCATCTGGAGAATCAGAGCCAAGGTTTTATCATAAAGACCCGGCTGCAGGTTATTCAACTGTAATATTAACGCCGTTGTCCTGATCTCACTGGCCATTTTTTCTTTTAAATAGCATAGGGAATTTCTGCAGGGAAACGCCTCAAAATAAATTTCCCATAACTCTGACCTGCATTTCCAAGCTTTCACATAGCTCTTAGTTTGCATTCCCTCTCTCTCTAACTTCCCTCATTCACTTGTCAACCAAATGGCCTCTCTCTGCCAGAGGTAGCACCCTATCCATTCTTACCCCACCTTCTCCGCAACATTCAGCCTCATTTGTTTTTCCCTCACTTTCCAGGTTTTGATGAAGGGCCTTCGACCCAAAATGTTAACTGTTTCTTTCTTTCCACAGAAGCTTCTTAATTGCTTTCAGCATTTTCTGTTTTCATTTTGGATGGATTACTTTTGAACTATCTTTAATCCGACTTTATGTTGAGGCTTATAAGATGATGGTCAGGCTGCATTTGGAGCATTGTGAGCATGTTTGGGAACTATATCTGAGGAAGGATGTGCTGGCTCTTGAGAGGGTCCAGAGGAGGTTACAAGAATGATCACAGGAATGAGTAGGTTAACTTAGGATGAGTGTTTGTCGGCACTGGGCCTGTACTCGCTGGAGTTTAGAAGAATGAGAGGGGACCTCATTGAAACATGCAACATAGTGAAAGGCTTGGATAGAGTGGATGTGGAGAGGATGTTTCACTCGTGTGAGAGTCTAGGTCAGGGGTGGGGACCTTTTCATGTTGGAATGCCACATTGTTAGCTATAATCTAATAAGGCCGCATCCAAGAAACTTCAATTAGATATACTTCACGACATTTATCTTGAAAGTTGTTGAAGAAATCTATTCCTCGTGTTCTACCTGTAAGACTGCCCAAAGCAAGTAACTCTTTATAGCAATAAAATAGCTCTCATGACTTACTAATTGTTAACTGTGGCCATCAGTCGGGGAGGATTATTTTGTTGAATCTTCTTTTACTTCATCAGGAGGAGGAGCCATCTTGGGGAACGGTTGCTAACCAGCAGCCGTCCGTTTAATTCATTTTTTTTTCAGTTTTTAGTTAGTTATGTTCGTCGTTTTTTCGGAGAAATGGACTTCTTATTGTGGGGGGAAGGAGGTAACCTTATTTCTAGGTCCCTATCTGGTCGGTGAGGCAGCTTTTTCTCTGGGCTGCCTGTCGACCCGTCCTCGTGGCCTACCAGCGGGCGTGGAGCGCCGTTTCCTGGTGGGGACCGCCCAGCACCTCGGCTTCGGTGGCGGCACAGCGCTGGAGCGCCATCGCGGAGCGGAGCGGGCGATGCCTTGCCTGGGTCGCCGCGCTGGATCGACACGCTGGAGCTAGGAAGCGTCCGTTCCAGGTGGCCCAGCTGCTGTGAGGACTCTCCCGATGCCGGGGTAAGACCACCCGGCTAGAACGGCCAGGAACATCGGGCCTCCGTTGAGGCAACAGCGGTGGCCTTAATAGGCCTGACTTTTGGGAGAACTGGAGTTGGGGACTGGACTTCTGTGCCCACAGTGGTTACCACTGTGGGGGGGATGATTTTTCTGTGTGTAAGGTACTTTGTTAGTCTATGTCCAAGATGGGTATCGGAAGAGAGAATGGACGCTGGCGCGCTTTAGCTGCCGAAGCTCTCTCTTCACATTGTGTTTTTTTGATTTTTTGATTTTTGTGTTTTTGGAGCGATTTCTATCTTTAATTTGTGTATTGATGATGTCCTTATTATTTATTTTTCTCCGACTATATGTTTTTTTTCTCTTCTGTTTAATCTTTGTAAGGTGACCTTGAGAATTGAAAGGCGCCCGAAAATAAAATGTATTATTATTATTATTATTATTATTACTTTTTGGTATTTTATATACGTTCATTTTAAGATTAAAATTAAAATAAAAGACGAACAAAAACATACGAATAAAAATAAAAGGATGTGTTCTACAAAATTTGGATTCATTCAAAAGACCACACTTAATGATCTAGAAGGCCGCAGGTTCCCCACAGTAAGAGCTGTCAGTTCTCAAACCTATATTGTTGACAATCTAACAGGAGATATAGTCTGGGTGTTGCACGACTTATGAAATCACTTTGGGAGAGTTTTATACTGGTGAAAGAAAAAGATGCTGGGGTAAAGAAATTGCTCCTCATCTCCTACCTAAAGGAACACCCTTAATCCAGAGGACATAGCGCAGAAATAAAGGACGTTCTTTTAGATAGGAGCTCAGGAGAAATTTATTCAGTCAGAGGGTGGTGAATCTGTGGAATTCTTTGCCACAGAAGGCTGTGGAGACCGTCAGTAGATATTTTTATAAGGCAGAGATAGATAGATTCTTGATTAGTACAGGTGTCAGAGGTTATGAGGAGAAGGCAGGAGAATGGGATTAGGAGGGAGAGATAGATCAGCCATGTTTGAATGGCAGAGTAGACTTGATGGGCCGAATGGCCTAATTCTACTCTGTTCCTTATGACCTTAATCTTGCAATAAATGTTGTACACTTATCATTAATCTGTACACTGGACAGCTTGATTGTAATCATGTATAATTTTTTTCTTTAACTGGACAGCACGCAAACAAAAGTTTTTCACTGTACCTTGGAACACGTGACAATAATAAACTAAACTACCTCGTCTTGTCAGGTTAATGATGTAGGTATGACCCACTGCAGGGGGGCAGAGGTTTAAATGTTTTGGGCCAAAGATGCAAAAGGCCAGTGGTGTGTGCAGAAGGAGAAGTGTTTAACTCAGAGAAATGGGGAGCTGGAACTCACTGCCAGCTAGGAGAGTGAAAGGGGAATTTGATTCTAAAGAGGCAGGGCCTGGAGAGAGAGAGTGAATAAATCATGAGGATAGAACGAAGGAACAGGACTGACAAAATCCCCCTATTATGTGCCGGCAGTCAATGATTGTAACATTTCAGTAAAGGTGCTCCAGACACTGAACTGTCCCTTACCCAGATGAGGAGATCTGTGGATAATTGACCTTGACCCCAACTCAGGCTGAGATCCAAGACCACCATCGTGGTCTGTGTTCTGCCTAGAACAGTGCGTCTGCTAACTGCTGGGTCCTGGGACCTCCTGGCAACTATGTTGGAGCAAAGCAAAGTGCTTGCTGCATGCATGCATCCACCCCACAGGGCAGAGGTGGGTGTCCCTCTTCCCTGAACTCCTGCACACAACTCATCCGCTTTGTTCACAGTACAGTCTGCTTGAGACTGTCTGGGGCACTTGGGTCACAGTGCCCCAATGGCTGTTAACAATGTATAAATTCCATTAAGTGCTCACAAAAATAAAAATAATATTAAATCTCCGATCTGGCTTTAAATGTGCTGTCACCTGATACATTGCAAGCACAGGGCAGAGAACCTTTCTCTTTTGGCTTCAGATATCAAGGCTCACTGTTCTGACCCGCTAATGCTTTGCACAGGGGGCTTATAACTTCTTTGTTTGACAAGAATTAGTGGGAAGAAAATCGAGAGGGGAGATTGGAAAATTCCATGTTTTTCTTACAGTGAAATGAAAGGCAGTGGGTGAGGTGGCTGTGTTGGTTTTGTTCTCGTTGCACAAAGGCCAATGCACTCTCGTGTTCTGTCGCCTCCGAGTACCCAGCGCTGGGACGTAATGTGATATCCCGTTACATCCGGCCGCATTATACATAGCACTGTTCTGCTCGCCGCACGTTCCAAATTAAAACCTCACGACTGCAGACCTCAAATAAAAATTAATTAAAACCAACAGAGTACTCGCAAGCTGAAGTGGAAGTGTGCCACTCCAAACCTTTACATAATAATCCATCCCAGGGGCCGTCAGCCAGAACAAATGTGGAGGGGTGAACGGACTGTAAGTGCAGATTGTCCGTGGACGGCCCACAGACTTGGTTGTGATCAGCATAACGCTGGGCACCGCGGTCCGTGGAATGTGTCCTCGATAAGAATTGTATTAGAGTTATTTGAAAATTTAGTGTCATAGATAATTTAGTGATCTTGTATTATGGCAGTGGGTGTGTTACCATGGTTTTGTTTGTAAATAGTATTTTGTATCGTAATTGAATACATTTATTTTTGATTGACAAAAAAAAAAGCATGATAACGCTGGCAGTCCAAAGGTGACCCCACAGTGTATCGCACTCACTAAGCCTGTGATACGGCACAATTACCATCACAGTACAGTGAACAGATCCTGCTGCATACCAGTGTTTGCAGCAGGCATGTGCCGTGAGGAATTACTCAGGGTAGGCAGTCAGTCGGCTTTTAAAAAATCTTAAACCGCGTATGTGCAGATTGTTCTCCTTTCCGTAAGCTGTTAGTCAACTTTTGTAAAGTCTTCAAAAGCCATATCTCTTAATAAAGTACCATATTTCCCCGCAATGAAGACGCACCTGCGTCGAAGAGGCACCCCCCATTTTGAGTTGCTAAATTTTGAAAGAAGGCTGGCGGGATGTAGAATTTCTCACGCTCAAAAAAATTAAAATAAAGAAAGTAACAATTCAATTTGCCCAAGGTTTCTAAATCTCCTTCATTCTGAATTACTGAATCGTTCTTGATGTTGCTGTACTGAGGGATAGCCAAGTCTATCTTTCTTGGCTAACAACCTAACCTTCTGCCTCCAATATGTAGGTATATTTTCCTGCCTTATTTTTTGGTAATAAATAGTGTCTTCATTGCCGGGAAATACGGTATTTAAAAACATATAGCTCAAAGAAATCTACTTACCACATTATTTGTACACAAACTCCATTCTTCTCTCTTTGTTTCTTAAGATAATGACAATCCATGTTTGAAAAACCCGCCAAGAAACTTGTGCTGCGCATGTGCAGTACACAGTCCACGGTGCAAAGGGAATTTCAGCTGCCTTCAGCTCCCCTTGAAATTGATGGCTTGAAGCAGCATCGACGGCACATGGGCTGCACACACTATTGCAAGCACTGCGCATGAAATGCACGGAGAATGAATCCTACCTAAGAGATCGATCTCTTTGGTAGGCATAATTCTCCCGTGCCTTTACTATTTATATTTAATAATTATCACTTTATAATTTTAGTCAGTGCATACCTTCCTTACCCTGACAGCACGTGGTTGATTTGCAGCTTCCAAGAATAACAAGGTGTCTCTGAAGAAGGGTCCTGGCCCAAAACGTCACCCATTCCTTCTCTCCAGAGATGCTGCCTGTCCTGCTGAGTTACTCCAGCATTTTGTGTCTACCTTCAACTGAATCATAAGCTAAAGCAGCCTGTGCAACACCACCCCACACAGTTTAAGGTCATAAGGAATAGGAGTAGAATTAGGCTATTCGGCCCATCAAGTCGACTCCACCATTCAATCATGGCTGACCTATCTATCCCTCTTAACCCCATTTTCCTGCCTTCTCCCCATAACCTCTGACACCTGTAACAACCCCCCAGGTTGTGCAGCACCTAGACAATCAGGTGTTGAATCCTACAACATATCACATATCCTACCACAACAGCAGTGCTGAACTACCACCTCCCTCATTTGTGGCCGTCGGACTTTCCTTGATCAGACTTTGCTGGCTTTACCTTGCATTAACGTTATTCCCTTTTCATGTATCTGCACACACCGTAAATGGCTCGATTGTAATCATGTATTATCTTTCCGCTGACTGGATAGCACGCAACAAAAGCTTTTCACTGTACCTCGGTACACGTGACAATGTACAATAAACTAAACTGATGACGTTACAGGCTATTGAATAATTGTGCCACACCGCACCTGTATAACTACTAAAAATTTAGAGACACCTTAGACGGAGACAAAATGCTGGAGTAACTCAGCGGGACAGGCAGCATCTCTGGAGAGCAGGAATGGGTGACGTTTCGGGTCGAGACCCTTCTTCAGAAACACCTTGTTATTCTTGGAAGCTGCAAACACTGTAATGCAGCAGAATCTGTGGCTGAAGCAGAGAAATGATGGGTTTCCATGAGACTTGCCATCTACCGCAGTGGATGACAAATACGTAAATATTGAGCGATTAGATCATAAGTGATCGGAGTAAAATTAGGCCATTCTGCCCATCAAGTCTACTCCACCATTCAATCATGGCTGATCTATCTTTCCCTCCAAACCCCGTTTTCCTGCCTTCTCCCCATAACCTCTTACAACCGTACTAATCAAGAATGTATCTATCTCTGCCTTAAATAAATCCACTGATTTTGCTTCCACTGCCTTCTGTGCAAAGAATTCCACAGATTCGCCACCCTCTGACAAAATAAATTTATTCTCATCTCCTTTCGAAAAGAATGTCCTTTAATTCTGAATCCTATTACTTTGGAATAATTTGTTTCCTTAGATTCTGACCACTGCAACTCTTATCTAACATCCACGAAGGTTACTCTTTGGTTAGGTTGCTTAGCATTTAACTTATTTTGAGGTGTTTCCCTGCAGATAGTCCCTATGCTATTTAATATCTCCCAATGTTCTGGCTTCAATATTTTATTTTTGGTTTGTCTGATTTAAAATCCGAATTGTAATTTAATCATTTCATCTTGATATTTCTTGTGATTCTGCACAAATAATTTACCGCAGTGTCATAGAATGATAGTGTGGAAACAGGCTCTTCGGCCCAACTTGCCCACACTGGCCAACAATGTCCCAGCTATCCTAGTCCCACTTGCTTGTGCTTGGTCCATAACCTTCCAAACCTGATCTATCCATGTAACTGTCCAACTGTTTCTTAAACGATGGGATAATTCCAGCCTCAACTACCTCTGGCAGCTTGTTCCATACACCCACCACCCTTTGTTTGAAAAAGTTACCCCTCGGATTCCTATTTAATGAACCTATGTCCTCTGGTCCTTGATTCCCCTACTCTGGGTAATAGACTGTGCATCTACCCAATCTATTCCTCTCATGATTGTGTGTACTTTTATAAGATCAGAAGATCATATGGAATAGAGGCCCAGCCTATTCAACCTCTCCCTATACCTCACACCCTCGAGTCCTGGCAAAATCCTTGTACATCTTTTCTGAACCCTTTCAAGCCTGAAAATATCTTTCCTATAACATGGTGCCCAGAACTGGGCACAATATTCTAAATGCGGTCTCACCAACATATTATTTAACTGCAACATAACCTCCCAATTTCTATACTCAATGGATGAGGAATACTGTGGGCAGGCAGCAAGGTTGGGTAGTTTGTGGGGGTCGGGGGAGACATTATGGGAATTAGAGGAACTGACATGCAGGAGTACATGCTGGGGGGAAGCGTTCCATTGGGCTGGGGAACAAGGCAATCTGTGGGGTGTTGGGGAAGCAGCTGGAACCACGATCAGCCAGGCCCTGGCACATTAATAAATGGAGCCAGAACCTGTGGACATCCACAAATAAATGACAAAATCACGTTTCGCTCCAACCTCGCTCGATGAAACGTTTTAAACTTGTCGATAAGATTTTTAAAAGCCTGCTTTTGACAGTGTTCTGCCAGTTTAGTCGGAGGTGAATGCCCAGCATTTGGAAGGTTCAACCTGATCCTCGGAGTGAGGCTACAACTCACAAAAAGCCTTGGCAAGCTGCTGGAATTAAATGCTGAACGAGTGAACAGACACCCGCTGATCCCTTCCTGATTTAGCAATGGGCCTTTCAGCTGGTTACTCTTCTTGACAGTGTTTATCTTTCTTGAGCTCTTGCACAAATACTCAGCATCTTCAGATTGTGGAAAGTGACGTTGCAGGTTGGGGGGGTGAGAGAGAGAGTGAGAGAGCGAGAACGCAAAGGCAGACATTCTGCATACCCGCCACTGGCCACATCACGGCATTTAAAATTGGGGGGGCGAGAGTAATAAATCGTCTCTTAGGCCGAGTCCAGGACTGCCTGTCTGTTGCTCTCTGAATCCCTTCCTCGTCTCTGGGAAGGCAGATTTATCGAAGCAAAGCCTGTCTGAACAGGCCGTCATTGCAGGGCTGATCTCGTGGGTGTGAAGGGAAGGGTGGAGGGCCATGGAATTACCATTGTTTGCCAGCACCAGGTGCAGTGCTGGTTTACCTCGCCACTCTCCTGCTCCCAGCATGCACTCCTCCCAGCACAATTTAGTTTAGTTTAGTTTAAAGATACAGCGTGGAAACAGGCCTTTGGCCCACCGAGTCCGTGCCAACCAATGTTCACCTGTACACTAGTTCTATCCTACACACTAGGGACAATCTACAGACAACAATTAACTTACAAACCTGCACGTCTTTGGAATGTGGGAGGAAACCGCAGCACCCGGAGAAAATTCACGCGGTTACAGGGTGAGAGTACCAACTCAGTACAGACAGCACCCATAGTCAGGACCAGACCAAGGTCTCTAGCGGTACAAGGCAGCAATTCTACGGTGTCGCCCTAAATCTCTGGTCTGCAATCACTGCCTAGTAACAATGGCAAACCTCTCACCGGTGATCGGCAAGTGGCACCCAGCCGCTGAAGCACCAATTCTGGTTGCTCCCTTTCAAGCACTCGAGTCATAGAGCTACACGGCACAGAAGCCAGGCCCATCAGGACCACCAAATCCACGGAAAGCCTAACCCTCCTTCTCCAAGTGTAACTCTGCCGTAGAGGACTAAATGAGCACCACATTGTCACTGAACCAAGCCGTCATTGAATGATCACACGAGGAGGTTGCATATCTGCTGCTGGCTTGATGTAATACGATAGAAATATACTTACCCCAGGAGGGAAATGGGTCTGCCAACAGTGATAAAACGCAACAAGATACATGCAAACATGAAATTAAAGTCCAGGATTGGGGATGTGCAAAGATGGGGGGGGGGGGGGGGGGGGGGGGGGGGGGGGGAAGGGGAGTCAATCCATCCCATGACAGAAGGGGGAGGAGTTGTACAGTTTGATAGCCACAGAGAAAAAGGATCTCCTGTGTTTAAGAAGGAACTGCAGATGCTGGATAATCGAAGGCAGACAAAAGTGCTGGAGAAACTCAGCGGGTGCAGCAGCATCTATGAAGCGAAGGAAATAGGCAACATTTCGGGCCAAAACCCTTCATCTGACTGACCTGACTCAGACTGACTCAGTCTGAAGAAGGGTTTCGGCTCGAAACGTTGCCTATTTCCTTCGCTCCATAGATGCTGCTGCACCCGCTGAGTTTCTCCAATACTTTTGTCTACCAAGGATCTCCTTTGGTGTTCTGTGCTGCAATACCTTCTTCTGCCACCAACCACTCTCCAGTTCAATGGGTTTTTAATCAACTGCAAAAGCCTGCCACACATATAGAAGTGGTTTAACTTATTTTTAGATGAGCCGATGAATATGCAGGGAATAGAGGGCTATAGTTCCGGCGGAGTAGTTTAAGTCAGCATCATGTTCAACATGGACATCGAGGGCTGAAGGGCCTTTAGGTTAGTTTTAGTTTAGAGGTACAGAATGGAAACAGGCCCTTTGGCCCACTGAGTTTGTGCCGACCCTGGGAAAAAGGTTCTGACTGTCTATCTGATCAATGTCTCTCATCATTTTACAAAACCTCTAATAGGTCTCCTGTCAGCATCCGACGTTTCATCAATTGTTATTCCTACCAATAACCTACATTTTTATTGCGCATCCAGTAAAGAAAAAACATAGACACTTCAAAGCAACTTGATCAGACACTCAACCATACAGGGCATAGATCAGGGGTTCTCAAACTCTTTTATCCCGTTTACCCCGGGCAACTTTAAGAGCATATAACAATGGTATTTCACTTATTTATGAACAACTAATGATGAAGAGATACCGGTATACTGGGACCAAACACAGTTCAGTCAATGAGAAAAAATATGCACAAATGCAGTAAATTTACCCCAGGTTGGGAACCCTTGGCAGAGATGATCATTAAATAAGTTGATCAATACGGCAGGTTGTAAAGAAGGACTTAGGACAGGAGTGGAGATTAATTCCAAAGAGCAGGATCTAGGGATCTGAAGGCATGTGTGTCAATATCACAGCCATGATACAATGTTATTCAAAGACTATTCCAGTGGACGGTGGACGGTGGGCACTTTACCTGTTTCCGTGCCTTGATACGCTTGTGTACGTAGTCTGAGAAGGGCTTGCAGGGGACAAAGCGGCCATTTCCTGGGGTGACATGCAGATTTCCATCTTCCAGCACGATCTTCCCCATGCTAATGACAACAACAGGAGCCCCGCACAAATCTGTCCCTTCGAAGATATTGTACTCGGCAGCCTAAGTGCAGCAAGGAGAAAAAGAGCACAAAGAAACTATTAACAAAGATATTCACATGCTTTAAAATCAGCATAAAAATTACAAAGTGCTAAATCTTAATTAATTTAGACGGGCAGTAAAAATGAAGCCAAAATTGTTTCAACAATATTACATCAACAATAGAGCCCTTTCATTAACAGTGCAAAAGGAAGGCAGAAAAATGGTGGGGGATGTCGAACATGTGGCTGACACAACTACCGTTTATCTTGTATGAAAGTCAAAGTGTTCCCATTACGTTCCAGCAAACAAACAAGTAGAATGTAAAAAATTTAAAAACACATGTTTGAAACCTCTTATAAAAACATGCTGGAAACACTTATCATCATCAGATTGAACACCCTTGTCAGAGCTGCGAAAGTGAGAATGAAACAAAAAGAACTGCAAATGCTGGAATCTTGGGCAAAACACAAAGTGCTGGAGGAACTCAGCGGGCCAGGCAACCTCTGTGGGAGGAAGGGGCAGGCAATATTTCGGGCCGGGACCCTTCTTCTGAGCTTCTTCAGGTAGAAAGCATGTTGCAGTTCCCGGATCCCAGCATCCGTGGTCTCTTGTTGCAACTTAACACTGACCTGCTTTCTCTCGTTTCCCAGCTCGGTAGGATCTTTGACCTGGAGCGTTAACGCTATTTCTCTCTCCACGAGTGTTGTCTGGCTTGCTGTGCATTTCCAGCATCTTTTGCTCTTACTTTTAAAACATTCCCTCCAAATTTGTTGCCCATTTCAGGAAACTTTGTCTCTGCACATCCCTTTGCAAATGGATCCTGGACTTCCTCATCAACAGACCGCAATCGGTAAGAATTGCCAACAAAGTCAAAGTATCTTTTATTGTCATTCAGACCTTTTGGTCTGAACGAAATTTTGTTGCCTTGCGGTCATACATATAATAAAATAACAAAACCCACAATAAAAACATTCTCCTTAATAACCATCAAGTCTGTGTGCCCTGCCCTCTGCTGTACTCACTCTATACTCATTACTATGTAGCTGGACACAGTTTTAACTCCATCTAAAAATTTGCCGACATCACCACTGTTGTTGGATGAATTACAGATAATGATGAGACAGAGTATAGGAGGGAGGTCGATTGTCTGATTGTATGGATCCAGAATAATAACCTTGCTTTCAACATCAGTAACATTGAGCTGATTGTTGACTTTAGAAGAGGAAGGCTGATGATCCACAAACCTGTCGTCATGGACAGGTCCGTTGGTGGAGAGAGGCAACAACTTCAAGTTCCTGGGCATGCACATCTCTGAAGATCTGTCCTGGACCCAGTACATTGATGCAATCAAAATGAATGCTCATGAATGCTTCTAATTTCTTAGCAGATTGAGGAGATTTGGGATGCTGAACGTCTTCAGGTAAAGGTCATTTTGACTGGTTGCATTAAGGACTGGTTCGGCAACACAAACACCAAAATACATAGAAGATTACAAAAAAGCGCTGTACACTGCCCAGTCCACCATGGGCACTGACCACCCTACCATCAAAGAAATCTAGGAGACGAGCTGCCTGAAAAGGGCAGTCAGTATCGTCAAGGACCCAGGCCCCCACACTGGCCCCGCTCTCATTTCACTCCTCCCATCAGGAAGAAGGTATAAGGGTTGAAAAGTGACCTCCAGGTTGAGGAACAGCTTCTTCCCAACAACCATCAGGCTATTGAACACTACAAACGCCAACTAAAGTTCAAACTATGAAGAGTTTTGGTTGCACTAGGGAGGCTTTTGTTCATTTTTGCGATATATTGTTTTTTATTTATTGACTTTTTTGTGTGTTTATTATATCCATCTATCTATTATCTATATATAAAATCATGAGAGGAATAGATCGGGTATATGCACAGGGTCTCTTGCCCAGAGTAGGTGAATCGAGGACCAGAGGACATAGGTTTAAGGCGTAGGGGAAAAGGTTTAATAGGAAACCGAGGGGTAACGTTTTCACCCAAAGGGTGGTGGGTGCATGGGACAAGCTGCCAGAGGAGGTAGTTGAGGCTGGGACTATCCCAACATTTAAGACACAGTTAGACAGGTACATAGATAGGACAGGTTTGGTGGGATATGTACCAAATGTGGGTAGGTGGGACTAGTGTAGCTAGCCGGTGTGGGCAAGTTGTGCCGAAGGGCCTGTTTCCACGGTGTATCGCTCTATGACTCTCAACTGTTTACAAATCTGCTGTGCTGCTGCTAGTAAGAATTTCATTTTTTCGTTTTGATATATATGAAAATTAAACACTCTTGACCTGACGAGGTTGACATTTGATTCCATCTCCTGATAAAAATCAAGGTACCCTTTTGTGTAAATATTTGGCTCAGTTTGATCTCTCAATAAAACTGCTTTCAAACAAGGCTGCCTCGGTTGAAGCACAGTATCTGATCACTGGCTGTGAATCCTGCAAAGAGTTGGAGGCTGGGTCCAATTCAGATGTGAGCTACCACAATATGGATCAACCTGCTCGCACTTACCATCCAAACCTACACTCGAATACCATTCACTCTCACTTATTTCCCCAGGGTAGCAAATTTGCCTTTGCTCCCAAAATGGGAAGAGGTTTAGAACCAGCAAGGGCAACAAACAGACTGTATTTGAAAGATGGGAAACAGCTGGAAGAAATGCTGCAAAAGCAGCGATGGGTTTGGGGGAACCGTGACCTGAAGACATCACTGAGACAACCCAGAAAGGATCGACTAGGCTTATATTCACTGGAATTTAGAAGGATGAGAGTGGACCTTATAGAAACAGATACAATTTTTAAGGGATTGGACAGGCTAGATGCAGGCTACATCCATGTTGGGGGAGTTCAGAGCCAGGAGCCTTATTAAGAATAAGGGGTAGGCCATTTAGAACTGAGATGAGGAAAATCATTTTCACCCAGAGGGTTGTGAATCTGTGGAATTCTCTGCCACAGGAAGCAGTGGAGGCCAATTCACGATGTTTTCAAGAGTTAGATTTAGCTCTTTGGGCTAACAGAATCAAGGGATATGGGGAGAAAGCAGGAACGGGGTACTGTTTTGGATGATTAGCCATGATCATATTGAAGGGCTGAATGGCCTACTCCTGCACTTATTTTCTATGTTTCTATGTTTACACAGCTGGGGTAGCACTTTTAAGAGACGCTTTGCTGAACAATAAAACCAGATGAAGTTGCTTTATATTCAAAGGTGCTTCCATAAAACAGTTAAATAGAGAGTCAAGTTTGAAGTCTTGCTTCCAGTGTATCATGAAAACTCTCAGCTATGAATTTTCACCTCAGCCGCTCTGAAAGGGACAACAGAACGAACTAGAATTCACAGCATCCCCTTTGTTATTGTATTCAAGAGAGAGTTAGATATAGCCCCTAGGGCTAACGGAATCAAGGGTTATGGGGAGAAAGCAGGAATGGGGTACTGATTTTCGATGATCAGCCATGATCATATTGAAAGGCCGAATGGCCTACTCCTGCACCTATTTTCTGTTTCTATGGTATTCCTAACGAGGAGATGCTGACTCCAAGGGCCACAATCTATGACAGGCCGAGCTATTGGCAGCTCACAGTAAAAAAGACACACAAAGTTATTTTCGGTCAAGATCCTTGGTCACATGGTTTCAAGCTGTGAACTTGGGTTCTCGGTTCACCCACGCCGTTACTTTGAACTCCCTATGGGATTATGTACTTGAAGCTAGTCCAGGATAATGGGCATCAAGGAAACATGAAGAGAGGGGGGAGACAGAACAACAGCCAAGATTCATGTGCCTCCTGGCAGGCTAGTTCTGCAGAGATCATTCACAGTATGATTCAGGGCTATACGGATTTGACAGCACCAGAAGATGGTAAACAACACTTTACGGGGAGGGAATTGAAACAATTTGAAAACAAAATGGATTTTAATTGTCAAGGTCTCTTCAGGAACTTGGAGTTACAGTAACTTGTATTCACATTAGGAACAAAAGTTACACAACCAGTTATATTTCTAGCTGATAGACCATGTAGGTTTAAAACCAGCCCTCTGGCAGAGGGGGAAATGGGGAGAGATTCTAATAAGGCAGAGGGTATCAGAGCACTTAACAGGATGGAGTGCTTCTGGGGCATCTCACAGTGTTTTTTGCTGGAGGTCTCCAAACTCTGGGTGATTGTGCAGGTGAAACGGTGTTGGGAGGATCCCAAACAAGATGGCGGTCACCAAATGGGGATTGTGGAGTGGGTGGGTGGGAGGTTGCTGGAGAACTCCAAAGAATGGGGTGATAGGTCGTGGAAATCTCCAACTGAGGCTGGGAAGACACCAAACAGCTTCCAATGATTTACAGCACGAAAACAGGCCCTTCTGCCCATCATGTCTGCGCCGACCAGCGATCCCCGCACACTATCGCTATCTTACACACACTAGGGACAATTTACAATTTTGCCAAGCCAATTAAATGATAAACCTGCACGTCTTTGGATTGTGGGAGGAAACCGAGAGAACCCGATGAAAACCCATGTAAGTCACAGGAAAAACGTTCAATCTCCATACAGTCAGGATCGAACCAGGGACTCTGGTGCTGTAAGGTAGCAACTCTACCGCTGTGCCACCGTGCCAAAGGAAAAGCGTTTCCAGGCTGCTTGATGACAAAAACCACTATGTTGGCAGAGAATGAGGTTGAGGCGCACAAACTGGCAAACAACTACAAGTTTGGGTTTAGGAAATGGTTAAGCCATGTGGCTGAACGACCCCGGGAAGATGATTCTGCATTAGTGAAAGAGCTGTTTTTGGATTTCTTACAGTGGCAAGTGTATTTAGCAAGAGAAGCTCTATACTCACAGTCACTTGATTCTGCGGCTGGCACGGACATTTTAATAACTGGCACTGGCCACTTTAATAACTGGCACTGGCCACTCAAATCAGCTGCCCCGGACAGTTTTATGATTGGTTTATTGTATTTTAACGTTGTGTTTTACCTGCTTTTAACTATTTATTTATACTGTTCCATCAGGGACTGGATTGTTTTTAGTGTTATTGTGTGTGAAACGTTTTAAATTTCATGTGCGATGCTCCGCTATTCCCTGGGAAAGGTCTTTTCATTTTGCACTGTACAACTGTTGCTTGCAAGATGACAATAAAGGTTGATTGATTGATTGATTGATTGATTGAATATTACATGGGAAGAGTCTAAGGGAGGAAAGCATACTGCAGTAGCAATGAGAGGGCAAAGATGGCAGACGTGAGATGATCTGGTGGTACAGAGCTCACCTTGCAAGGTTGGGTAGATCTATCGGAAGGATACCATGGGTGCAAATTCATATCCAGGAATCTCTACTGTCAAAATCTAGCAATGTGAATTTCAAATTTGGATTGAGTGTAAAACACAGTTAAACTTTACATCATGAAGTTTCTACATTATTGACCCAAATGGAACTGATGATAAGTTACGCAATTCCTCAGGAGACCAACATCTGATCTGCGCCTTTGAAGAAGTTGAGATTCGGTTGCAATAATCTCAAATGGCAAACTTTTTTCCAATTCCCAGAATAGGATCACTACACAGAAGAGCCATTGTAACAAAATAGAACTGCGTGACACAGCTGCTGTACCATCACATTTGAAGCAAATACAGCGCCCTCCATAATGTTTGGGACAAAGCCCCTTCATTTATTTATTTGCCTCTGTACTCCACAATTTGACATTTGTAATAGAAAAAAACATGGTTAAGATGCACATTGTCAGATTTTAATAAAGGCCATTTTTATACATTTTAATTTCACCATGTAGAAATTACAGCAGTGTTTATACATAGTCCCCCCATTTCAGGGCATTATAATGTTTGGGACACAGCAATGTCATGTAAATGAAAGTAGTCATGTTTAGTATTTTGTTGCATATCCTTTGCATGCAATGACTGCTTGAAGTCTACGATTCATGGACATCACCAGTAAGGCCATCAAAAAGGCTAAAAGGGACTTCTCCTCCAAGCTGGAGGTTGAGACGGTTGTTCAGCAACTGTGGCAGGGCTTGAATGCCATCACCTCCTACAAGGCAAAATCAGTGGGCAGCTCAATTGTCAGCGAAGCATCACTCCCAAACAAGCTCAATGCGTTTTACGCACGCTTTGATAGGGAGGACACTGATGTGCCTTCCCGAGCCCCCATTCGCTGTGATGGTATTTCAGTCAGAGTCACGGAGGCCGATGTCAGAAGATCCTTCAGGGGGGATGAACCCTCGGAAAGTGCCTGGACCTGATGGTATACCCGGTCATGTTCTCAAAACCTGTGCGGACCAACTGGCTGGAGTTTTTACGGACATTTTCAACCTCTCACTTCTGAGGTCTGAGGTTCCCACCTGCTTTAAAAGGGCATCAATAATACCGGTGCCCAAGAAGATCAAGGTGACGTGCCTCAATGACTATCGACCAGTGACACTATGGATGTGGTGATGACGTGCTTTGAGAGGTTGATTATGGCACATATCAACTCCAGCCTCGGCAAGAACCTCGACCCACTGCAGTTCGCTTACCGCCACAACAGATCAACGGTGGATGTGATCTCACTGACTCTCCACTCTGCTCTGGACCACTTGGACAACAAAAACTCATATGTCAGGCTGTTATTCATGGAGTACAGCTCGGCGTTTAATACCATCATCCCCTCCAAGCTAGTTACCAAGCTCTCAGATCTGGGTCTCTGCACATCCCTCTGCAATAGGATCCCCGACTTCCTCATGCACAGACCACAGTTTGTCCATATTGGTGGAAATGTGTCATCCTCGATAACAATCAGCATGGGAGCACCTCAAGGCTGCGTGCTCAACCCCCTGCTTTACTCACTCTATACTCATGACTGCATAGCCGGACATAGTGCAAACTCCCTCATCAAGTTCGCCGATGACACCACTGTTGTGGGACGAATCATTGATGGTGATGAGCCATGTATAGAAGTGAGATCTACCGATTGACAAAATGGTGCCAGCACAATAACCTGGCCCTCAACACCAGCAAAACCAAGGAACTGATTGTGGACTTTGGAAGGGGTAGGATGGGGACCCACAATCCTGTTTATATCAACAGGACGATGGTGGAAAGGGTCAAGAACTTCAAATTCCTGGGCGTGCATATTTCCAAAGATATCTCCTGGTCCCAGCACACTGATGCAATTATAAAGAAAGCACATCAGCGCCTCTACTTCCTGAGAAGATTACGGAGAGTCAGTATGTCAAACTCTCTCTAACTTCTACAGGTACACAGTAGAGAGCATTCTGACTGGCTGCATCCTGGTTTGGTTCGGCAACTTGAGTGTCCAGGAGCGGAACAGAATGCAGAAAGTTGTGACCACTGCCCAGTCCATCATCGGCTGACCTCCCCACCATCAAAGGGATCTATCGCAGTCGCTGTCTCAAAAAGGCTGCCAACATCATCAAGGACCCACACCATCCTGGCCACACACTCATCTCTCTGCTGCCATCAGGTAGAAGGTACAGGAGCCTGAAATCTGATACATCCAGATTCAGGAACAGCTTCTTCCCCACATCCATCAGACTATTAAAATCGCCATCAAACAAAGCTCTGAACTATAACAGCCTATTGCACTTTACCTGTTCATTTATGTGTATATATATGGTCTATGCTATATAGACACACTGAACTGTTCTGTATTTATGCTTACAATATTCTGTTGTGCTGCAGCAAGCAAGAATTTCATTGTCCTATCTGGGACACATGACAATAAACTCTCTTGACTTGATCTTGGCAGTTCCTTCTCTCCTCCATACTTTGCTCTTGCCATCACTCTGATATGTTAATCTCCTTCTCATCTGCCCACAAGACCTTTGTCCACAACTGTGGTGGCTCTTTTAAGTACTTCTTGGCAAACTTTAACCCGGCCATCCTATTTTGCGGCTAACCAGTGGTTTGCATCTTGCAGTGTAGCCTCTGTATTTCTGTTCATGAAGTTTTCAGTTAACAGTGGTCATTGACAAATCCACACCTGACTCTTGGAAGAGTGTTTCTGATCTGTCAGACAGGTGTTTGGGTTTTTTTCTTTAATTTAGAGAGAATTCTTCTGTCATCAGCTGTGGAGGTCTTCCTTGGCCTGCCAGTCCCTTTGCAATTAGTAAGCTCACCAGTGCACTCCTTCTTCTTAATGATATTCCAAACAGTTGATTGTGGTAAGCCTAAGGTTTGGCAGTTTTATTCTTGTTTCTCAATCTCATAATAGCTTCTTTGACTTTCATTGGCACTCGTTCTCTTGTTGATAATCAGCAATAAAAGTTTCCAAAGGTGATGGAAAGACTGGAGGAAAGACTAGGTGCCGAGAGCTCTCTTATACCTGCATTAAGGAGGCAATTAAACACACCTGAGCAATTACAAATGCCTGTGAAGCCATGTGTCCCAAACATTCTGCTGCCCTGAAATGGAGGGACTATGTATAAACACAGCTGTAATTTCTACATGGTGAAAACAAAATGTATAAAAATACCCTTTAATAAAATCTGACAATGTACACTTTAACCACATGTGATTTTTTTTACAAATCTCAAATTGTGGCAAATAAATAAATGATGGGTCTTTGTCCCAAACATTATAGAGGGCACTGTAAGAATATAAGACAAAAGCAATGAGAATTGATTAATGGCAAGCAAAGCACTCACTCACTGGGTGATGACAGGTACCTCTTAAGGTTCTCTTCTGGGGCAGTATTTTGACAAACGTCTGCTTAATGTGTATTTCTGGATGGAGGAGGGCGTTGACAATTCCATTTTGTGATACAATAATGTTATGTTGCAATGATGCACATAGAAATCATTTTTAACAGATATCCACAAGATGACTCTGGTGCTTTTTCCTTTCACCATTCGACCGAACATGAAAGGCTAAGAAAAGCACCGCACTTGATGTTTCTAAGGCCAGAACTGGTGACGTAATGAGTCAACCAAACACGAAGGGCAAAGAAAAACCCTGAATTAAGGTTTCTAAGGCCAGGATTGGTCTCATTGCCTCATTAGGACAGTGCAAGGGAGTTGCGGCTACCATTTGCAATGCCAGAAATAGCATGTAAAATTGTGCCTAGTGTGGTGTTATTGTGTGGGGATCACTGGTTGGCTCGGACTCGATGGGCAATGGGCGTGTTTCCGCGGTGTATCTCTAAACTAAATCCATGCCCAGAGTTCATCTGCCTTGCCACCCAGGTACCTTGCATTGAGATAGATGTTATTCAATCCAACAGCCTTTCATTTCTCCCTGCCATGCCCCTGCCTGACCTGTCTACTGCACCTGCTGCCATTGACTTCTGCACTGACTTCCAGCCTCTCATCTGTCTCATTCCTGCTTTGGATCCCATCCCTCTGTGAATCTAGTTTAAACCCTCTCTCTTAGCACTAGCAAACCTGCCTGTAGGATGTTAGTTCCATTCAATTCAGGTGCAACCCATCCCCCTGGCACAGGTCACCTCTGCCCCAGAAGAGATCTCATTGGCCGTAAAACATGATTCCCTGAACCCTGCACCAATGTTTCTATACTTCTAATCCTACTCTCACTAATACACGTGAATAGTCCACAGATTACTATCTGCTTGGTCCAGATATCCAATGAGAATATACTGCAGTTGCTCAGAGACATCCTGGACCCTGGCACCATTGAGGTAACACACCAAACTGGAGTCCCTTCCTTGGCCACAGAATCTCCCCTCTGTCCCCTTAACGTCTGAGCCTCCTGATACAATCACCCTGACTACATCACCACCACTGCCCATTGTGTCAAAGCCAGTCTCACTGCCACAGACTTGGTTGCTGCTGCTACTTTCCCCGTGAACAGTTATCTAGCTTCCTCCCACACCCCCATCAACGGTATCCAAAATGGTAAACTTCTTGTAGAGGGGAAAGGCCACAGGAGTTTCCTGCACTTGTCTCCTTACCCTACCCTTTCTAGTGGTCACCAAGTTGCTTTCTGCCTGCACTTAGCTGCCTCTACCTTGCTACAATGCCACTTTATGATGCTCCCAGCTCCTAAATGATGCAGAGTGCTTCCAGCTCCCGTTCCTTTATGCAGACAACCAGGACACACTTCCCCAGAACACGGGACGATTGTCTCATCTCCCACATCCTGCAGGAGGAGCAAGCCACTGCTAACCTGACTGCACTAAGATCAAAGATGGAAGTTAAAAAATATTTTGTCTCCTCTACCCCCTTCATCTTCTTTCTCCTCGCGCCTCCCCAACTAACAACCAATCCCACTCCACTTGTGAGAGCCCATATGCTGGGCAAGTGCCTGATTCCAGGATTCATCCTCTTGATTTCTTGGAGAGAACTGCAAAAAACAATGAGACAAATCGCTGGGTACACAACAGTACTTGTCATTGATGGTCCCTCCAAGATGATTGTGGGGCAGGGGTGGGGGTGGTGGTGGAGAATAGAGACTGGTGATAGTGCACTTGTGTCCCCCAGTTACTATCCAGTAGGCTTTGCAAGGGGAAGAAAGAATGGAGAAATACAGACACACGGTTGCAAAAGCCAACATTTTGCAGCATTTACTTATGAGGCTCCCTCAGTTAGTCACAACACCAGTGGAACCATGATACAATAAGAGTCTATCTTTGAGAGATGGACATGGGCACAAAGTAATTGAGTCCGCCTCATTCTGGCTGCCCTGCTGTGATCTGGTTTCCATCCTCAAATAAAGGATCCCTTTCAATGCCAAGAACTTACTCCCGTCAAAGAATCGCACAGTCTCTAGAGCATAGAAGCACGATCGTGTTAGACTCTGGACTGCTGACTCCTTGGGAGAAAACTAATAAAAATTGCTCAGTTCTGCACCCTATGATTTATACGCCTAGTTCCAAGGAAAGAAATAAAAAAAGAATTGCGTGTCCTAGAACAGCTGGCGAGACAGATAACTAGCTTCCAACATAACAGAGGAAAAGGAAATAATAAGTTAAAAACTCGAGAAATACAACTGGTTTTCTACTTGAAAATAAAACTGTCATCTGTGGCGAGCCAAGGAGAAACTCTGCTTGTTGTTGAGAAACAGGCTTCAAACACGTTTGTCCCGTCTCGCAGCTACAGGATGTGTTGCCTGGTAACAGTTGCTTTCATCCTGGTGTTGCTGTGTGAAGAATCCAGACACAGCAATAATTTATAACATGCATTAGTTAAGGAAGAAGCCAAGATAGGGTGCTTAAAAAGATTGCTGCTCAGCTGTCATCACTCCTCCAAGAAAGAGATACAGGTATGAATAAATACTGTGTGGGGGGAGTGATTTCTTCAGCAAACAGAATGTGGCGATGCAGAGCTTTTAAAAAAAGGTTTATGGCTTTTCCGTAAGCAGTGCAATGTAAACTGCTCTCCCATCCGTCCAGTCTAGGTCCAAATGAAGGTTTTCAGATAACAATTACACATCGCCAAATGCAAGGACGTGTATGAAGGACCCAGTGTTGCAGGGGCCATGAAATAATTATGAAGAGTCTGGGCAGAGTTAAAAATAGTCGATAAATGGGTGAGGCTTAGTTTAGTTTAATTTATCGTCACATGTACTGACGTACATTGAAAAGCTTTTGTTGTGCTATCCATTCAGCTGAAAGACTATACATGATTACGATCGAGATGTCCACAATATATGATATGGGTCGACACCAAATGCTGGAGTAACTCAGCGGGTCAGGCAGCATCTCTGGTGAGAAGGAATGGCTGACCCTTCTCGACTGAAAAGTCGAGACCCTTCTTCAGACTGATGTCAGGGGAGGGGGCGGGACAAAGATAAAATGGAGTTGGAGGCAGCAAGACTAGTGGGAGAATTGGGAAGGGGGAGGGGATGGAGAGAGAAAGCAAGGGCTATCTGACGTTAGAGAAGTCAATGTTCACACCGCTGGGGTGTAAGCTACCCAAGCGAAATATGAGGTGCTGTTCCTCCAATTTACGCTAAGCCTCTCACTGACAATGGAGGCGGCCCAGGACAGAAAAGTCAGATTGGGAATGGGAGGGGGAGTTAAAGTGCTGAGTCATCGGGAGATCAGGTAGGTTAAGGTGGACTGAGCGGTGGTGTTCAGCGAAACGATCGCCAAGCCTGCGCTTGGTCTTGCCGATGTGACAAGTTGACACCTGAAACTGCGGATACAGTAGATGACGTTGCAGGAAGAGCAAGTGAACCTCTGCCTCACCTGGAAAGACCTTGGATGGAGTAGAGGGCGGAGGTAAAGGGACAGGTGCTCCATCTCCTGCGGTTGCAGGGGAAAGTACCTGGGGAAGGCGTGGTTTGGGTGGGAAGGTACAAGTTGACCAGGTAGATTCGGAGGGAACGGTGTCTGCGGAAAGCAGAAAGGGGTGGAGATGGGAAGATGTGGCCAGTAGTGGGGTCCCGTGGCAAAAATGCTGGAGGATTATATGATGCATGCGACGGCTGATGGAGTGGAAGTTGAGGACAAGAGGGACTCAGTCCTTGTTACGAATGGGGTGAGGGGGAGCAAGAGGGGAACTGTGGGATATCGAGGAGATCCTGGTGAGAGCCACATCTATAATGGAAGAGGGGAACCCCCGTTTCTTAAAGAATGAGGACATCTCCGATGCCTTGGTATGGAACACCACTTCCTGGCGCAGATGGTGGAATTGGGAGATGGGGATAGTCTTTACACGAAGCAAGGTGGGAAGAAGTGTAGACAAGATAGCTATGGGAGTCATTTGGCTTGTAGTAGATGTCTGTCAATTGTTTCCTGCGATGGAGACAGTGAGATCGAGAAACGGTAGGGAGATGTCGGAGATGGTCCAAGTGAATTTGAGTGCAGGATGGAAATTAGTGGTGAAGTTGATTAAGTCAGTGAGTTCTGGATGCAGGAGGTAGCACTGGTGCAGTCGTCAATGTAGCGGAGGCAGAGTTTGGGGATAGGGCCAGTGTACGCCTGGAACAGTGATTATTCGAAGTACCCTACAAAGAGGCAGGCATAGCTGGGGCCCATGCGAGTGCCCATAGCTATGCCTTGGATTTGGAGGATGTGGGAGGAGTAGAAGGAGAAGCTGTTAAGGTGATATGATATGCTCTGATATATGGCTGGTTGGTACGCAACAAAAGCTTTACACTACCTCAGTACACCTAACAATAAACTAAACTGAATAAAGGGAATAACGTTTAGTGTCCAATAAAGACCGATCAAAGATCAGTTTCATTTAATGTTAAGACTATTTTAAAGATTAAAAAATCTATACACAGTATCAGACAAGACAGGTTGCCCTCAGTTTGAACACCCAACTTATGACTGTATGAGAATGACAGGATAGATCACCCATTCCTTCTCTCCAGAGATGCTGCCTGTCCCGCTGAGCTACTCCAGCATTTCGTGTCTATCTTCGAGGTGGTTTACCAGATTGCTGAAGAATTAGCTACAGGGAGAGGTTGGAGAAACTAGGATTGTTGACATGGTGTACACTGCTCTCCCTCCTCCTTTGACAAGTAAGAAAGCAGGCTTGCATTCTTGATCTTAAAACAATGAGTGTAATCTCAACAAAATGTACAACATTCTAAGAGCTTTAATGGGTATATTTCTAGAAATGTCCCTAAGTTTCGGTATCTAGAACCTAGAGCCAGTCTCATGATAAGTGCATGTCATTGGAGCAGAGGTAGGCCATTCAGCCCATCAAAAGAAGTTGGTCATTCAGCAGAGAGAAGAAATGTCTTTGACGGAGGGTGTGAATCCTTCAAATTCTCAATGCAGAGTGGCTGCGGAGACCCAGCAGGTCGCGACAACCATGAAAGAGTGCCAAAGATATTTTGATAAGTAATCAAGGGATTTGGAGTTAATACAGGACTGTGGCGCGGAGGTGCAAGATTAACTCCAGTGGCGCAGTGGTAATGTTGCTGCCTTGCAGTGCCAGAGACCCAGGTTCGATCCTGATACAGGTGCTGTCTGTATGGAGTTTATACGTTCTCCCTGTGACCACATGGGTTTTCTCCGGGTGCTCCGGGTCCCTCCAACACACCAATGGCGTACAAGTTTGCAAGTTAATTGGCTTAGGTAAAGATTGTAAAAATTGCCCTTAGTGTGTGGCAGTGCTAGTATATTGGGATCGCTAGTCGGCATGGACTTGGGTGGGCCGAAAGGCCTGTTTCCACACTGAACAAGACCTCACTCCACACCCGTTTCATTATTTTGAAGAGTGAAAAATTTCCCAAAATCAGTTATATTCCCACTCCTTTATTATACTGTGCAAGTCATCTCGCACTCCTTCATTCTATGAAACACTGCCCAGTTACATTGCGAGGAATGGATGCTTTAACACAGCCACCTACTTACTATTCTAGTCACTGCAGCTACATGGAACATTAGAACAAAGGCACAATGCACCCCTCTTTATTTAAGAGGATTAAAACTCAATGATTCTGAAGCATTTATACCTTCCACCTAAATTCTCGTCTTGATATAATTCAGTCCATGCAAAACACTGCTCCCACACCATTCATCAGGCAAACCTGCCCTGTGAGTTGTTAAAGCAGCAACAAGTTGACTTTTAAACTTAGTGCCACAACCCTGAGAACTCTGCATTCTTCCATTCACCTGTTGAACACCCTCCGTCTCACCAATTCAGCTGCTTAGACCCCTGGATGTCCCAGTGAAATTTATTCCATCTCTCTTGCAGTTCCTCTTTCTTTGAAATCAAGTGGGGCCACAACAGATTTTGTCAGTGAAACCACTTGAGTTTATCATATTGCCTTTCAAAGAATTCAGGGATGGATATGAATTCCTTGTTGAACAGGGGCAGTTGCCTCTCGGAATAGCTCAGAGGAGTAGTTAATTGGGTCCAAGTTGAGGAAGATGATGCACCTCAGGAACCATCTTCTCCACACAACAGTAAGATAGACAATGAATCAAAATGAGTTAAATTAGAGTGGTTTTCATCAATGAATCATGCCCTACTTCTGATTCAATCGTTCTTCTAATCAGGCAGCAGATTGGTACTAGTAGAACTCGTTGGCTCAAAGCAATGGTCAGTGTGGACTCAGTGGCTTTTTCCATGCCGTGTCTCTAAACTAAACAGGCCACTGTAAATCGCCCCAAATGCATAGGCATAGGTGAATGGTGGACTATGGGGAAGTTTATGGGATGGGAGAGGGAATCATTTGCAGGGAAATAAATATGGGGGGTGCGGGTTCCTCTGGCAAAGCAAATTATTTCATTTGGTATGAAACCGTAAAACTCACCTACTGAGTCACAGGTACTATTAGGAGGTAAAGAACGTGCAGAAAGTCAAACACCAATTTGCTGCTTTTATTCAGACAGAACCAGGTGTACCCCACCTCTTTCCCCTCCAATGAACTGGATCCAAATGTCAACACCACCAGAGCATGTGGAAGGTGGAGATCCAGGGTAACTCAACTGGCACTTTGTGTCATAGTGTTCAGTGAACAGCCTAACCACCAGTGTTCTGGATCACTGATCCAGAGACACAAGCTCTAAACTCTTCAAATCCAGTGTTAAAACACATTTGTACTCCCTGGCTTTTGACCATGCCTGAGACGTTGCTTCTGTTTGTGGTGTTTTTGATGTTTCTTTATTTTACATGTCTTTTCCTACTATTTCTTTTGATTGTTATTGTTGGTGTGTATTAACTTTTTTGTCAATGATTAGTGATGTACAGCACTTTGTTGCAGCTATGTTTGTTTTTAAAGTGCTCTATAAATAAAATTATTATTATTATTAATGGCAGCTAGGGGAGCTTAGATTCAAGTAATTCATTAAAATGTGCAAAATTAGTTAAATAAACCTATTCTTAGCAACGGTTACGATGAACCAAGTAGATAGAGTGGTAAAGGCGGCATGTGATATACTTGATTTCAACAGTCGGTGTATTGACTATAGGAGTCAGAAAGATGTGTTGCATCTTTATGAAACTTTGGTTTGACCGCATTTGTGTATTGTGTGTAGTTCTGGTCACCCCATTACAGGGAGGGTGTGGAGGCTTTGGAGAGGGTGCTGAAGAGATTTACCAGAATGCTCCCTGGATTAAAGGGAATTAGGAATAGGGAGAAGTTGAACAATGGGATTGTTTTCTCTGGAGCGGAGAAAACTGAGGGGACATCGGATAGAAGTGTACAGAATTATGACCGGACAGAAAGGTCAGTTTGGGAATGGGAAGGGGAGTTTAAATGTTTGGCAACCGGGAGATCCCCGACAGTCCTTTCAGGCGAGGCAGAGGTTCACTTGCACCTTCTGCATCCTCATGTATTGTATCCGTTACTCTGTGTGTGCACTCCTGTCACTCCCGATCACCCAGTCTGAGACCAAGCACAGACTGGGTGAACGTTTTGCTGATCAGCTACACTCAGTCCGCCTTGGCCTACACGATCTACCGGTTGCAATACAGTTCAACGCCCCCTCCCTATTCCCATACTGACCTTTCTGTCCTGGGCCGCCTTCTGTCAGAGTGAGGCTAAATATATATCCTTTTGTTATACATATCTCTTTTCCACAGCCAACAATGGACCATTGTGGGCTCCACCTTTCCTTGGCCATTCGTGCTGGCTCTGATTTTCTCTGAACCTTTCCATACCTCTAGTTTCTCTCTCCCGAGTCTGAATGTCACCTATCTCTTTTCCCCTGACCGCCTGAGTTACTCCAGCTTTTTGTGTCTATCCCCCTTCACGGATCTGCCTGACCCATTGAGCTGGTCCTGAAAATTACTTGTTGCTCTAGATTCCAGCATCTGTAATCTCGTGTCTCCATTAGGAGATAGTTGGTGCTGGTGCAGCAGCCACATTGCAAGAGGGGAATGCAACTAATGTGCACAGGCCCTAATGTTCACAGATCATAGCAAGTCAATGTAAAAGTCCCATTTATAGAGCAGCCATCGCTTCTCTTTCCACAATGATTTTCAGCGAACCGTGGAGAATATTGCAACCCGCCTCTCAGGAAAGCCGGAGGGAGCTATAAAGATGGTTGAGATGAAGATGCCAGGTAGATTTGTGAGTGTGAGGTATTCCTTTGAAGATTTGTTTACAAAGAACATGCGTTGTGACTTTAATTCAACTTGATTCAGTCCATCCAATGCCCAAGTTTAAGTTTGCACTGGGTGGGGATTGGACATGGCTTGAACCAGTCAATCCTCTTTGAAGGAGGATCTGGAAAAGGGTCTCGAGCCAAAATGTATTCCATTCCTTCTCTACAGATGAACTCTCGCTGAGTTACTCTAGCTTTTTGTGTCTCTCTTCGGTTTAAGCCAGCATCTTCAGTTCCTTCCTACACAATTTTCTTCCCATCATAGTGTTCAATGCCACTAGTCAGAGGTCACCAAACCTTCATTACCCATCAGCCATAGAGTCAGCATCCCATGGACCAGGAGAGCTATGGAGTCAGTTTGATCCTTGCTCTACGCCGAGTTGGGTGAGATGGAGCATTACAATTACAGAAGAGCAATTTCCCCACTCACAAGGTCATAAGGAATAGGGGTAGAATTAGGCCATTCGGCCCATCAGGTCTACTCCACCATTCAATCATGGCTGATCTATCTCTCCTTCCTAACCCCATTCTCTTGCCTACTCTCCATAACCTCTGACACCTGCACTAATCAAGAATCTATCTATGTCTGCCTTAAAAATATCAACTGATTGCCTCCACAGCCTTTTATGGCAAAGAATTCTAAAGATTCACCACACTGTGGCTAAATAAATTTCACCTCATCTCCTTCCTAAAAGAACATCCTTTAATTCTGAGGATATGACCTCCAATCCTAGACCCTCCCACTAGTGGAAACATCTTCTCCACATCCACTCTATCCAAGCTTTTCACTATTCTGTATGCTTCAATGAGGTCCCCTCCTCATTCTTCAAAACACTAGCGAGTACAGGCCCAGTGCCGACAAACGCTCATCATAGGTTAGCCTACTTATTCCTGGAATCATTCTTGAAAACCTCCTCTGGACCCTCTCCAGAGTCAGCACATCCTTCCTCAGATATGGTTCACAAATTTGCTCATTTAGCATCCTGGGGAAGGCAAGGAATGCAAGCCTGGGCTCACATTTCCTATCACCAGGCAATACCTCCAGCTCGTCTTTACTCTCAGGCACAAAGTCACTGTGTCCTGACCACTAGAAATTGGGAATCTTTATACCTCCCAAAAAGCAAAGCAGAGATTGGAAAGGGAGAATAATAATGGCTGTTCCTGTAGTTACCAGCAGAAGCTAGAACACAGTAGTGTAGCTACTCAGATTCAATCCTGACACCAAATGCTCCCTGTGTGGAGTTTGCAAGTTCTGCCTGTGACCACGTGGGCTTCCTCCCACTTCCCAAAGGCATGCAGGATGACGGGTGAATTTGTCACTGCAAATTGCCTCTCATTTAGTGAATGTGCGGAGAGCAAGTTACAAGGAAAACTAATGAAAGATAGAGACTGCTACGGGGGAGGTGGCATGGACTCGGCCGACAGAATAGGCTCCTATGTTGTAACAGAGCATGGAATATATGAAGCAATTATTTTCAATTCTCTAAACGGAATTGGAAAATCTGTACAAGGATGATGTTAATTTAATGAGTTAGCCAAGGGCATCTAAGTAATTGACTCCCAAGTTTAATAATAAAATTAAGGCCCAAAATTATCTGTGCAAAGCTCACATAGAAACATGCTTGGCCCCAGTTTATGATTACCATTTATATACAAATTGAAAACAAAACTGAGGCTAAAAAATGGCTTCGTTCCAGAGATAACAAAGGGAGAAGTGTTCTTTGATAAGTGTTGCTTGAAGGAGCTTAGAGTTGTTTAATTACAGCAACTCAAAGTCCAACTACATCAGTTGTCAGCAGATCAGAGAGATACAGGCTTTTCATTTTATATAAACGCACTTTAGGGATGTCCATCTTGCAGTTTCTTTTTTGAGTTTTTTTACACATAGATCTTTTTTTTTTTAAATCCTACAAGAATGTTAGACTGTTCTCCTGGGCAGACGATACACATTCCATGGTATTATTTTAAAGAGGGTCTGGGGACTGCTTTCCTGTCTCTTCACCAGCATGGCTAAAACCGGTTATCTGATTATTCACACAAGGCTGCTGTGGGTCAAACTTGCTGCTATGTTCCCTGCCTTGCAGCAGTAATAACGCTCCTCAGTATACCAGCTGCTGCAAGGCACATCTTCACCCCTGGAGACAGAGGGGAAGAACAGAGGCACTTTTCCTAGCCTGCAACAAGACACATGTACAAGTGCATTCACACACTGAGGGCTTATTTGCAGCAATCTTTAAACGTGGCAAGACTGGTTAACAAAAGCTAATAAACAGTGTGAGATCTTGGGTTTTATTAGGAGAAGCAGGGTACAAAAAAAACAGGAAACTATACTCGAGCTGTGTGATAGGAGATCAGTCCCAGCTGTAGCACGCTGACTAATTCTGGACACGACACGAAGATAAATGCAGAGGTTTTGGAGAGGATGCAGTGGAGATTTCTGCAAATGAAGCCAGAGATCTC
Source organism: Leucoraja erinaceus (assembly GCF_028641065.1). Classification (NCBI taxonomy): domain Eukaryota; kingdom Metazoa; phylum Chordata; class Chondrichthyes; order Rajiformes; family Rajidae; genus Leucoraja; species Leucoraja erinaceus. The sequence continues at coordinate 9,093,084 of NC_073387.1, forward strand.
GTATTAGGTTGATGAAGACGGAGCTGTTCTCTTTAAAGCAGAGAAAGGAACAGGGAAAAATGACAGGGCGGCTTAAAAATGACACCACGGGCACGAACCAGAGGCACAGAGCGATATGTGGGGGAAGTGTAACCAGTGAGTTGTCAAGATTGGGGGAGGTTCACCACAGCCTTTGGAAATAATCAGATAAACAGTTCGGGGAAGACAAAGGGAAATGAGGTAGAATGATGGAGTACGGATAATGACTGCTCCATGAAAATGCAGCAAATCTGATCCTCTCATGCACCAGACTATCCTATGCTTCAGCACAACCCAAATGTCAACTCCTGCTTCAGATCATTCTCGATGGACCAGACTGAGTACAGAAGCATTGGCCAAGATTCCATACCTAGTCCATCCATACCCTACTAGTTCCACTGTTCACTTCCATGTATCCCTTCGTTATTACCTCTTCCCCAGTCAACAATGGGCCATTATGGGCTCCACTCTTCCTTGGTCATCTGTTGCCCGCCCTGTTTTGCTCTGGCCTTTTCTTACCCCCAGTTCCCTCCCCTCTACTTTCAGTATGAAGAAGGGTCCCGACCCCAAACGTCATCCATCCTTTTCCTCCGGCGATGCTGCCTGACCCGCTGAGTAACCCAACACTTTGTGTCTACCTTCCATACAGGACAGCGTTATCTTGTCATGAGCGGCTACAACAGAATGATCATCAGCAGACCAGGAGATGCGAGGAGGGTATGCAAGGCCAGAGAGCACCAAACACAACCCATTTTTACAGATGTGGTAGGAAGGCAAGCCTCAGCAGTGCCTGGTATCTTTAGTCTTGGGTACATGAACACCTGGAACCAGTCCCCTTGAGCATTACTGGGAATGATGGAATGACTTCCAACTATATTGCAATAAACCTCTCAAAGCAATATAATCAAGTTACCTTGCATTCCAATGTAGTCGTTTGGTTTGGTTAAGATAGCATTTATTCTCGACGTTTCAAGCAAGCAACAAGAATCAAGCATGTTTAATTGTCAAAGGGAGAGAAGCTACTTAACCTGCTCAGATATTGAGAGATGACAGCAACCAGTTCCTTACACCATCACTGTCTTCTATACAAATTAATAGACAAAGAACATCTATAATCTTGGTCTGTTTGCAACGGCGGCACAATGACACAGTGGCAGAGTTGCTGCTATAAAACGCCAGAGACCTGGGTTCGATATAGATGTTGACATCTTATTAATGATCTGGATGAGGACAAGCAAGCAGGAGCCTTTTGGTGGCAAAAACTGGCGGGAAAGCGAGACTGCTAGGAGACTGCAAGGTGGCAGGCAGGGCAGCAGAGAATCAAGCATGTTTAATTGTCAAAGGGAGAGAAGATAGGCTTAACCTGCTCAGATAATTGGAGAGGATTTTGGTGACAGACTATTATCTAAATGGTGGCCGATTGGGAAAGGGGGGAACAGCGAGACCTGGGTGTCATGGTCCATTGAAGGTAGGCACAGCAGGCATCACTGTCTTCTCATTACAAATTTGAATAGACAGGGAAGAACTGCAGTTGTTCATCTACCCAATCTGGAGTATTGCGTACTGTTTGCAATCAGGCATTATTGCCACAGGGATGCAGAGACAGTTCACAGACTGATTCCTGGGATGTCAGGACTGTCTTATGAAGAAAGACTGGAGACTTAGTTTTACTGCTAGAATTTAGGAGATAAAATCTTATAGAAGCTTACAAAATTCTTAAGGGGTTGGACAGGCTAGATGCAGGAAGATTGTTCCCGATGTTAGGGAAGTCCTGGACAAGGGGTCACAGCTTAAGGATAAGGGGGAAATCCTTTAAAACCAAGATGAGAAGAACTTTTTTCACACAGAGTGGTGAATCTCTGGAATTCTCTGCCACAGAGGGTAGTTGAGGCCAGTTCATTGGCTATATTGAAGAGGGAGTTAGATGTGGCCCTTGTGGGTAAGGGGATCAGGGGGTATGGAGACGGGAGGTACGGGATACTGAGTTGGATGATCAGCCATGATCATATTGAATGGCGGTGCAGGCCGAAGGGCTGAATGGCCTACTCCTGTAATTTCTATGTTTCTTTTATAGACTACCAGACGGAGTTTGTACATTCTCCCCGCGACCATGTGGTTTTTCTCAGAGATCTTCCGCGTGGTGTCCTCCCACGCTCCAAAGACGTACAGGTTTGTGTGTTAATTGGCTTGGTGTTAATGCAAATTGTCCCTGGTGTGTGTAGGGTAGTGTTAATGTGCAGGGATGGCTGGTTGGCACGGAATCGTTGGGCAGAAGGGCCTGTTTCACCGCTGTATCACTAAACATGTGGCACTGGATATCCTATTCAGAGCACTTAACAACATTGCATAAGAACAGCCATTTTAAGTGCTTGGTGATCACCACCATATCCATGTTTAAGCTGCATCAAACCCGGTGCCAGCTCCTCCATTAAATGGAACCAGTAAAAATATTTACTGTTTATTTGACAAACACTTTAAATTTTGGTCACCTTGCAGATTTCAGTATCTGAAGAAATGTTAAATGAGAAGTCTACAGGGCAGGATACATTAAATTTGCACTGTCTTGAGGGGGGAAAAACTGCAAGTCGGTTAAAATCTGACCACATTTCAAAGAGAGCTTTTAACAGCAAACAAGAAGATTTATGGATTTTCAAACCCCCCACCCTTCTTCCAAGAAAATGACAGATGGCAGCATTTCCTGTCGGGGTGGAGACTGGTTCAAGTGTATTAAAAGTGGACTTGATTTGATCAGATCATATTTTGAAGAGGAGAACGGTTAAGCCAAATTCCGGTTCTTACATCGGCATGTTTACAGACAGTGAATACTCCCTGAAGTCGTTTGTAATTGGCATTTCATGTTAGATACACATCACTTGAATTAGAGACACATGTGCATCTAAAGATGACGGCCAGACCCATGCACTTTTGGCTGAATGCGTACGCGCGTACACACGGGCCAAAGCACGAACGCACACACGCCATCACGAGCGCGCGCACACACACACACGCCGTCGCGCACACACACACACAAATGAAAGTGAAAGCATTTTTTAAGGCTGTAAAAGAATAGTTACCCTGGCCCACTGCAAAACATCACCTTCCCATTCCCTCCCAAGGTGCTCCTCCACCACTTTGTGTGCTGCCCACAATCTCTAATATTGAAGTTGTGGGTTAATACTGCATTTATCACCCATCAATACCACCGTACGATGAGTCCTACAGATCGCTGAACCCTTCTCCAAAACCTTTATATGTCCGTTCTCTTCCCGACTTTAAGGATGCACCACAAGCTCAGCCTCTGTTTACTCGTTTGCAGCCTGGTTTACTCATCTTGCTTCGTGCTCCGAGGCTGTTACCCAATGTAAACTTACAGAATGCCCAGAAGACTTGAAGAACAACCCGATCTTCAGGAGGAATTCATAGTGACATGTGCTAAAACACCCCTGTGCAAGTGACTGATGGGAATCCTGCAATGGTACAAAGATTACTGTTGATGTTCACTATCACACTAAGTGGAGCAACTACACAATCATATCCATGGTCACCCTAGATGCTCTTCAGTCACATTTACCATGGTAAATAAATCTGAAGCAATTTTGAGCTCAATGACAACTATTGCTGAACATTATTGGACAGCATGGAATAGCTGCTCCAAAAAGTAATTGAAAGATGCAGTGTGGAAATAGGCCCTTCGGCCCATTAAATTTGTGTCCAGTATTAACCATTAATCCTGCATCAATCCCATTCACAAGACATTGAATTTTGCAGTACCAGGCCTTTGAACAAAATGCCTGCATGCAGCCTGTAACCAGACCACCCCAACCTCACAGGTATTACTTAAACTCCCGGCTACAGTATCAAGCCATGTTGGAAACAGGTTCGACAGCCTAAATTGTGAAATATTGCCTAAATGAAAGGACACAGAGTAACTGAGCAGGTCAGGCATCATCTCTGAAGAACATGTTGCAGGTTGGAACCTTCCTTGGGAGGAGACATTAAAGCATGGCAGGTAATAGGTGGACACAGGTGGGGGGGGGGGGGGGTTGATCGTCAGATGGTTGGAACAACGGCCGGAGACTAAAGCAGAAGGTGTGAGACATTGATTGAAGAGCTTGCTTCGATTGCAAATTATGAAGCCGGAGGAAGGAATGCAAGAGGAAAGGAAGGGGGGGTGGGGGGGGGTAGAGAAATTGGTGGGAGCTCAGGGGAGGGAGGTGAATAGGAAGAAAACATGCCAGGAAAACCAGAATGAAGTGTCAAAAAGCCTAGACCGAGCTATGCTATGTTGACACGGGCCATTGGGTTTCTCAGAAGTCGTGGTAGAGAGGGCCAGCTGAGACGCACTCAAGGAGTTGGGGGTGGGGGAGGGGGGGGGGGGGGGGGGGGGGGGGGGGGGGGGGGGGGGGTTGTTCAGCACAAAACCACACATGAGTCAGCACACACACATCCAGATGGCCATGGGAAATCAGTGGACAGGACAAAATGCAACGATACATCAGAAATCCCTCAGTTGCCGAGTTACTGGATCTGTCAGGATATGATTCAGCCGGTGAGGGTGCAGAATACAGTTGCAAAGTTTGCTTGGTGTAGAGGGCTTGAGTTATGAAGACAGACTGGATAGGCTGGGGGCTTTTCCCCCTAGAGTGTAGGAAACAGAGGGATGACCTTATAGAGAGTCATAACTAAGGTGGATGAGCACTGTCTTATTCCCAGGATAGAGAAGTCTAAAATTATAGGGCAAAGATTTAACGTGAAGGCAAAAAGATTTAGAGGGCCTGAAGGAGAAGCTTTTCCACAGAGAGGAAGGTAAAGGGAGATATCAAAACAACATTAATTCAGTTCGGTTTAGTTTATTGTCATGTGTACCGAGGTACAGTGAAAAGCTTTTGTTGCGTGCGATCCAGTCAGTGGAACGACAATACGTGATTACAACCGATCTATTCGCAGTGTATAGATACATGATAAGGGAATAATGTTTAGTGCAAGGTAAAGCCAGCAAAGTCCGATCTAGGATAGTCCAAAGGACAGCAATGAGGTAGCTAGTAGTTCAGGACTGCTCTCTAGTTGTGATAGGGTAGTTCAGTTGCTGTTTAGACAGGCGTTTGGTCAGGTTCATGGATAGGAAACATTTAAAGAGATATGGGCTAATTGCAGGCGAGCCAGACTAGGTCAAGTGGGCTGCTTGATCAGCTTGGCCGAGTTAGTCCAGAGTCTGTTTCCTGCAGTATAACTATTACACTAATACAGATCTTAATGGCGTCGGCAAAGAAATCTATCGTTAAATGAATGACGTCTTTGCTCTTTAATTCATACAAATGATAAACTGAATTCTAAGCTTAAATTCAGCAGATGGGTGACAGAGGCTTGAACTCCCCTTGGAACAGAAGACATATTGGATACTTTTAAAATAAGGAGGATTTAACTGGGGCGCAGAAATGGCGTTTTACCGATTCCCTTCCTGCCCATTCACTGATCTCCCACATCTCTAACCACGAGCCCCTTCCTCATTCCTTCCCCCGGCTGCCATTTCCCTGGGGTAATCAGGAAAAGATAGCTTACTGGCACGTCAGCACCTTTACGGAGGTGGGTGCAGTGGGTGCAGTGGCAGCGAGAGAACAACCACAAGCGGTGCGGATTGAGGGGAAACAGAAGCACCGTTATACTTGGGGACACTGCCAGCTTTAGGTCAGAGATACAGCGAGGAAACAGGCTCTTCGGCCCACCGAGTCCACACCGACCAACGATCCCTGCATTAACACTATCCTACACACACTAGGGACAATTTACATTTATACTAAGCCAATTAACCTACAAACCTGTACGTCTTAGGAGTGTAGTTGGAACCCGAAGATCTCGGAGAAAACGGTGTGAACATACATGGTCCGTACAGACAACGACCGTAGTCGGGATCGAACCCGGGTCTCTGGTGCTGGAAGGCAGCAACTCTACCGCTGCACCACTATTCCTGCATTTAAGGATGGAATGCAAATCATCTAAACCAGGACAATTAATAGTTGCAGTAGGGTGGTAAATTATGAAAGACAGCGGTTTGCTGACGCCGTAAAAATAAAATAAAAACTGATGAGATGGAGAAATAGACATGCTGACAGCGTGCATCTCAGGCAGTAAAGGCTAAACACTTCAGCATGATGCAGAGAACGGGTAAGTCTGCAACGAAGAATCTGAACGCAAAAAGAAAGCCATATTTTTTGCAGCCTTTGATGTGGGTTTATAGTCCATGTGTTGCAAAGCCTCCAGTCTAATCCTCTCTGGAGGCTTGCTCTCTGATCTTGCCCTTCAGGCCAAGTTAAAAACACTCGTGGACCAATGCAATTGGAATTTATTGCTTCAAAGGAAGAAATGATTCAATTCTGTGAGGCGGGGACCCTCATCTAACCCACTGTCAGAGTCATCAACACTCTCCCTCATTCTCTCCACCACTATTGCCATCATTCTCTGCCCCACCCAAGTCCCCTTCCTTCATACTTTCTTCCCCTATACCACGATCCCCCTCTTCATCCCCAACCCCATTGAAAACTGGTGCTTGGACTTCTCCAGTGGCTAGGCTTACCCGACAGGGTGGGTAATTCACAACGGAATAAATAAAATCAATGCCCTAATCAATGCTTAGGAAGGAACTGCGGATGTTGGTTTATACCGATGAGACACAAAATGCTGGAGTAACTCAGCGGATCAGGCAGCATCTCTGGAGAAAATAAATAAGTGATGTTGTGGGTCAGAACCCTTCTTCAGACTGAAAGATAGATGGTGGGAGATAAAAACTGGAGGAGAGAAAATGCCACAGTAGATCAGGGCCGGCAACAGATAACCTCGGGATGGATGGAGTTCTGTCTTTCCGGGAACTGGTCCCCTCCCCGAATAGTTCCGACCTTTTCTCACCTCCAGTTTCCCCCCTTCTTTACCTCTATCCTTCAGTCTGAAAAAGGGTTCCAACCCGAAACGTCACCTATTCCTTTTCTCCAGAGATGCTGCCTGACCCGCTGAGTTACTCCAGCATTCTGTGACTATGCCCAAAGTTTGATCGGGGACAAGATACCTTTGTGATGGTAAGAGTCATAGAGTGGAAACAGGCACTTCTGCTCAACTTGCCCACACCCAGCCAACATATTCCTGCCCCCAAAATCTTGTTGTTTTTCAAAGTTACAGTGGAAAAAAAAGCTGTCCTCACCATAACAGTTTGGAATTTCAGTATATACAGCATTCTTTTAAAATAAAGACACAACACTACTCCCGAGCCACATTCCCCAATGAGGTATGTATGGCTTTTAGCATTGCAACATGTTGCAATGGGACAACAAGCAATAATATTAACAGAAAATCTTCCCAACGTCAAAACTAAACTGTGTCAGTGTAAATATGTAAACTGAGCTGAGGCTTGTGACAAGATATACAGGAAGATCTATAAACATCCTCATCCTGTTTATGGCTGCAACTGCTTGCAGGTAGGGACCAGAGCAATCCGTTCAGATACCAGCTTTAATCTGGTGCTAAACAGAACACATTGATTGATTCCTACTAAATGTGACAACCACAAATTCTCAATTACAAGTTGTATCTCCAACCTTCAATGGTAGGTGGAGGAATTCCACCCAGCTGATAGCATGTGCTCTCATGTACTACCTCCCTTCCTCTGCAAGGCTGTATCTCAGATATGGCACCCAATGTTGTCATGCTCCTCGTCACGGTGGTGCAGCGGTAGAGTTGCTGCCTCACAGCGCCAGAGACCAGGGTTTGATCCTGACTACGGGTGCTGTCTGTATGGAGTTTGTATATTCTCCATGATCATCATGTGGGTTTCCTCCGGGTGCTCCAGTTTCCTCCCACAATCTAAACAAGTGTGGGTTGCTGCAGGTTAATTGACTTCTGTAAATTATCCCTAGTGTGTCGGATTGAACTAGTGTAAGGGCGATTGCTGGTCAGCATGGACTTGGTGGGCAGAAGGGCCTGTATCCACACTGTATCTCTAAACTAAACCAGAGATGCAGCATGCAAGAAGTGCAGGCAGAGGTCTCGTCTTCCACATCCTCACGGTCTGAAGAGGGCTGTGCAAGGAGAGGACATCGGACCACGGGACAACCAGAAAGGGGGCGACGGCTGCATTGGGTCTTTCTGTCCCGCTGCAGCTGGGGCTGTATAATTGCACCCCTTCCACATAGACTTAGTGGGCTGCTCTGTACATCTTGTACTAACCGGGGAGGAATTGTGCTTATGTATGGTGATAGACTTGCTGAGCCATATGTGAAAAAGTTTCATTGTACCTTGGTACATGTGATAATGAAGAAACCATTGAACAAGGACAGCAGTTTCCCTGTACTAAGAATATTATATGTTATTTTCCAATTTCAGGTAACCCACTCTCTTGGTGTTCTTTGCTGATGCACTCCCATCTGTTCCCGCACTGGGCATTTGAGGGCACCTCCATGCCTTTGTTCTAAACCAGCGCGTTCCACAGGAACCCCTCACCCATTTTAATTGACTTTAATTTACAGCCTTTCCCACACTAAATTCCTTCCATTTGGCCCATCTAAAAAGCATGTTTTATAAATTATTTATGATTTCTCTTAACTTAAAAAGTAATCCCTTGAAATGGATAGATGTTTAGATCTAGTAATTGAAGTTTGAAATTAGCTACAATTCTAACTCCATGCGTTAATTTCAGGTCCTCCAAGTCACCCTATATTCGTTTTTACTAGTTTCAGTTCTCTTAATTTTGTTATGGGCTTTTACTGTCCTCGATCACAGCTTTTTTGAGTCCATAGAAAATCAATAGGGAACAAGATGCTAATTTTCACCTAGCCCAAAGCTAACAATGGAATGTTGTACATTGCTACACCTTGATCATCATTGTTACTTTTTTGCATCTCATTAATTTGTACGATATCACCGTCTATATCTCTCGTTTCTCTTTCTCCCGACTCAGTCTGAAGAAGGGTCTAGACTCGAAACGTCACCTATGCCTGACCCGCTGAGTTACTCCAGCTTTTTGTGTCCTGCATCTTAGCCCTACCAGACCCCACCCATCACCCACCAGCCTCTGCCCTGTCCTCCCCTCCCCCATACTCCTGTTTACTGGTATCCTTTCCTCTTCTCTCTTAGTCCTGATGCAGGGTCTCGACCCAAAATGCGGACATATACCTTTAGCCTCCAACGATGCTACTTGACCTGCTGAGTTCTCCCAGCATTCTGTTTCTTATTCTAGATTCCAGCATCCGCAGTCTCCATTGTGTTCACACTCTACTGATATATGATCAAGTAATAGTCACACTACTCCAGTTCCATGCAGCAGTCACATCCAACTCTATTCCCATTGAAATTCAAAGGCATGACCATCACCAAACCCCAGGAACTGTTCCTGGTGGTGTGTTCAGCAAATGGGAAAGCTGTCACCAATTATCAGAAATAGCAATGGCTCAGCCACCTAGGTATCCTGCCAACAAGAGCAGGCCAAAGGCGGACGGACATCCTACAGCGAGTCCCTCATCTCTTCAACCCTTTCATCATCGGCAAGGCACAAGATGACAGTGTATTAGAATACTACTCATTTGCCTGGGTGTGCGTAGCTCCAACAATATTGAGGCTTCAGTCCTGACCTCCAGAGCTGTCTGTGTGGAGTTTGCATGTTTTTGCTTTGACTGTGGAATGTGCAAAGAATAAAAAGATGAGTGTTGAGTGAGGGTTTAGTTGTCAGGGTAGACTTGATGGACCATGTGGCCCATTTCTGAGCTTTGTTACTCTACCAGCATTTGATTGGGAGCATATTCACTCCCACTAACAATCGCACACACAAATACCTTCAACACCAGTTTCACAATGTACCACAGCCACCTGCAGATTCAGCAGAAGCCCTAATCCTTGATTGTCCTCTTATAAGGCCAAGAACATCAAACTCCATATAGGCTCCCTTGCAAATCATGCACCATCCCGACTTGGAAAGTCTCCTTCACTGGTTCTGGGTCTAACTCCTGCAAGTCCCAACTATTGGAACACCTTCAGCAGAAGGACTGCAGCAGTTCAGTGTGGCATCCCTTCACCAAGTCCGCAAGGACAACAGGGGATGAGCCTCATCAATATCCGACAAATGGACAAGTTAAACAAATTGCCATTAGAGTCCGGCACTTACCGACTGGTGGGTTTTGGCAGACACGGTCCTCATTGCATCCGGATCCCAAATTATGAGATCAGCATCGGACCCAACTGCGACTCTGCCTTTTCTTGGGTACAGGTTGAAGATCTTGGCAGCATTGGTGCTTGTCACAGCCACAAACATGTTCTCGTCCATTTTACCAGTTGCCTGTTGGTAAAGAATGTAAAATCTCAGGGCAGCATCGGCGGCAGGGGAGGAGAGCACTGAACAGCCTAAGGTTTTTGGTCCTGGGATAGATACACAAAGCTGGAGTAACAGGCAGCATCTCTGGAGAGAAGGAATGGGTGTCGTTACGGGGCGAGACTCTTCTCCAGTCTGCGGAAGGGTCTTAACACGAAACATCACCCATTCCTTCTCTCCAAAGATGCTGCCTGTCCCGCTGAGTTAGACACAAAAAGCTGGTGTGTCTTCAGTTTAAAACAGCATCTGCAGTTCCTACGTACACTTTTGGTCCTGGGATTGCTTTATAAATGGTCATCAGCTGTTGAACAAGCAAGTCAAGAGTGTTTTATTGTCATATGTCCAAGTTAGAACAATGAAATTCTTACTTGCAGCAGAACAGAATACGTAAACATAGTACACTGTAAAGAAAATAATAAACGAGAAAAAGTTCAGTGCACACATATTGTGTGTGTGTGTGTGTGTGTGTGTGTGTGTGTGTGTACACACGCACACACACACACACACACACACAACAAACAATAATAGTGCACCAATACCAATAATATGTAGTTCAGAGATTTGAGGTTGTCGTGTTTAATAGCTAAATGATTATCGGGAAGAAGCTGTTCCTGAACCTGGACGTTACAGTTTTCAGGCTCCTGTACCTTCTGCCCATAGATATGCAATGCACTTACCCTGCTTCACTGCACTGTTTGCAGTGCATGGTCAATGAAATGTTAAGTTAGGAATACTGAGGAGAAATAATCTGGACCAAACTGCTTTAAACATGAAAGCTTCAGATAAATTTACCCACAGGGGCAGGATTGATACAAGGCATCTTTAGATGCTTCATGGCACAGTGTCAGTTTACATCAGGGTAGTAATGTCAGTCTAATCCATGTTCCCCAAATATTCACATTGGTTTCGTTAGAACTACAAACATTTTAATTTCAAAATTATTCTGCACACTGCTCGGCTTTTTTTGTCATCCAGTGTTTAAATGTAACCAATCGTTTTCATTACATACATGATATTGGCAGAGGTGACTTTTTACGTTATTTTTACATGCAACAAGATTTTCCGATTCAGAATAAAATGCCTGAAGGGACAGCGTTAATGGATTCAGCAGTAATGTTCAAAGTGGAATTGGAGGAATGAGTAGCTTTGAATATAGGACAAGCAGGATTAATTCATTACTTTTTTCAAGTCATAGCCCCAGCATCAAGAGGCCAGCGGTTGACTTCTGAGCTGTAGGTTCCATGTTCATAGCACCATTGAAGGAATGTCGAAGCGTAATAATATGTGGTGACAGCATGACACGTCACTGAATCCTAGCTATTGATGGTAAACAAACACGTCTTTTGTCTGAAGATAGACACAAAGTGATGGAGTAACTCAGTGGGACAGACAGCATCTCTGGAGAGAAGGAATGGGTGACGTTTCAGGTTAAGACCCTTCTTCAGACTGAGAGTCAGGGGAGAGGGAAACTGGAGATATGGAAGGGTGTGTGATGTGAAAATGACAGATCAAAGCAGTCGATGACCAAGGAAATGTAGAACGGTTCAATGTTAGCTGAGGGGAAGGTGACAACAAGGCTTACAAACAATAAAATTAATCAGGAAGACCGTGAAACTAGTCAAGAGAACTAGGGTGGAGGAGGAACAGAGGGAGAGATGGAAACCAGGGGTTACTTGAAGTTAGAGAAAGCAATATTCATATCGCTGTTGTAAGCTTCTTTTGCCTGTACTGACGGGCGTTGCTTGCCAATAGGAATCAGGGTAGATCCTGGCATGGGCTGCTACAAACCAGAGGGCAAAAACATCTACCTACCACTGCCTTGTCCCAGATAATGGACATGCGTTCCTCAACTCCGTTTGTACCCTCGGGAATCTGGGTGAAGTCATCCTTTCCGATCGCCTTCTGTGCCGTGCTGAATGTGCAATGGGCACTTCCCACTGTTTGCAAGTCACCACTGGATAAAGACAGGATAGCATCAATTCTCGGACGGAGATGGTAACATCCACATTTCACCACAACACAGCTCTAAGACAACTTACAGGCTTCTCCATAGATATACACAGTGGGAAAATGTCCATCTCTATTTGTGTGGCAAAACCAATGGATTGTGAAACTAAGCTGAGTGTTCAGTTGATATCAAACATTCTGTAAAGGATGCAAATTTGAAAGTATGAAACATGCTGGTTTTATCTCAATGAAGTCTTGGCCCCTCAGTGGAGGGAAAGACTAATGAAGCAACGTTTCCACTGATTGTGAAAATGTGATAACGTCAGGATAATCCTTTGCAGTTTTCGACATTGGTTTCAGACAACAAAATGATTCAGAGAACCCACAGGGTGGATTCAAAGAGGCCACAGGCTGCCAGATGTAGGAGACTTTAATAAAACACACCAGGGTGTTTGGAGTGCTCTTGTGCGACAGAGGCAATGAGAGGACTTGTGACTATCACCGAGGTCCATTAATCAGCGAAGGTACTAGTCAGGGTTCAAAACTAATTAATGAATAAAAGCACAATAATCCTCCATAGTATCCCAGATTACAATTACAACACAAAGTATTTGTGCTATAACTCCAGGATGAGCGCTCAATGAAGAAAACCAAGCCCAAAGCCAAAGTATTACGTAACTAACTGAATATACCAACTTATGCTAAGGACAATAACTCTTTATTGTGATGATAGTGATGTCTGAAGTGTTACTTCTAGTATGGTTCTCAAAGCCCCATGAAAGAAGGGAGGATAGATAACTAAAGACAGCCATGGCTTCTCATGTCAAATCTTGCCAGTGTCTGCATGCCATCAAACTGATACATGCTTCATTAACTCAACTCAAGCTCTTTCCAAGACTGCGGTTCAGTTAATACTCAGTAATTCAGTTGCGGCAAATTGGCCGACAAAGATTAAAAGGCTGCCATATGACAAACCAACCAACTTTTTCTCAGTTCAGTTTGGGTAGGGCTTTGCACAAGGTGGAAACTGCAAAAATAATCTTACAGTGGTCATCCACAAAGTTCCTTGTACTGTGTGAGTTTCTCCATGCAAAACATTCATGGAAAATTATAAATACAAGGTTTTTTTCTGTGTCTTATTTCAATATTTTTAAAAATTGCAAACAGATAGTTGGCCAACTTAGCTACAGTGCCCTCTATAATGTTTGGGGCAAAGACACCATCATTTATTTATTTGCCTCTGTACTCCACAATTTGAGATTTGTAATTGGAAAAAATCACATGTGGTTAAAGTGCACATGTGGTTAAATTTATAGAAACAGAAACTAGGTGCAGGATAAGTCATTTGGCCCTTCGAGCCAATGAGATCATGGCAGATCATCCTAACTCAGTACCCCGTTCCTCCTTTCCCTCCATATCCCTTGATTCCGTTAACCCCAAGAGCTATATCTAACTCTCTCTATCAAAATGACCCTTCCTTCAATTCAATCTCCATTCCAGACTTACCTTGATAAGAGAGAGATCAGGTAATCAGGGGTGGTGGGATCTGGACTGAGAGGTGGTGACGTGACAAATGCCGCAGCCTTAGCCCAGTTTTTGCTCCAGTAGTGTGTGCCATCTGTGCCAAGGCTGGCGCTGATAGGCTCTCCAAACACAACATTTCCTGGAAACCAGAAAATTAAACAAGCATGGCGTTAGAACTCTGCCCTTCCCGCAGTGAGGGGAAACATACATCTGGCCAACAGGCAGGAAAATAACACTGGGCCCCACCTTTTTTCTTGGCTTGGGCGATGATGTCTGCAGCGGTCTTGCTCATTACTTTTGTGACATAGAGGGGACAGTTGGTCTGGCCAGCGATGGTGATTGCACGAAACACAGCTTCTGCTTCCAGCTAAGTAACAAGAAACATCTGTTACAGGCCAGGTCTGTGCATTAAATAAAAGCTTCTTTATGAAAGTCTGTCATCTCCCATTTAAAAAAAAACACAGTGCATTTCTGAACACCAGCAACTTAACCAGTCCTTTCGTAACCAGTAGAAGTTTCTACAACCACATTAACTTGTAATTATTAATCACCTTTAATACGGTACAAATAGGACACAGAATACAGTGCAGAATCAGGCCCTTTGGCCCACAATATCAATATCTATGTGGAATTCTTTGCCACTGAAGGCTGTGGAGGACAAGTCAATAGATATATTTTTTAAGGCAGACATCGACAGATTGTTGATTAGTACAGGTGTCAGGGGTTATGGGGAGAAGGCAGGAAAATGGTGTTAGTATGGAGATAGATCAGCCAGGATTGAATGGCGGAGCGGACTTGATAGGCCGAATGGCCTAATTCTGCTCATATCACTTATGACCTTATAACAATATCTGTGCCAAACTTGATGCCACATTAATCTCCTCTGCCTTCATGTAATCCACATCTCTCCATTCCCTGCATAACCATCTGCCCGTCTAAAAAAAACCTTGAATACAACTATCGTATTTGCCTCCCTCATCACTCCTGGCAACGAGTTCTAGGCGCCCACCATCTCTGCAAAACAACCCTCACTTCTGCTGCACATCTCCTTCAATCATTCCCCCTCTGACCTTAAAGCTAAGCCCTCTAGTCTTCGGCATTTCCACCCTGGGGAAAGAAGGCTTTGAATGCCATAAAGCCTTTCACGTCTGACACACCTCAACACTAACTAGAGCGCCAAACTCTTGATCATAGAGGCTGCCTTTCGGGAACATTTTAGAGGCCAATGGGAGCGGGGTTGCGAAAGAAATCAGCAAAGAAATTCAGAAGTTTGAAGCTCAACAACATGGCCACCAATCGATTGTACAGCGATGGAAAACCAGGATAGTTGAGGCAGGAGAGATGCAGTTGAAATTTTCGTTTTTAGAGATACAGCGCGGAAACAAGTCCTTCGTCCCACCGAGTCCGCACTGACCAGTGATCCTCGCACACCAACACGATCCTACACACACTAGGGATCATTTACACAACCACCAAGCCAATTAACCTACATACCTGTATGTCTTTGGAGTTTTAATGTGAGAACCAAACACCTTTCACAACTCGTGGAGGGACAGCACCTCATATTTTGCTTGGGTAGCTTACACACCAGCAGTATGAACATTGACTTCTCCAACTTCAAATAACCCTTGCTCTCCCTCTCTCTTCATCCCCTCCCCCTTCAGTTTTCCCACCAGTCTTACTGTCTCCGACTACATTGTATCTCTGTCCCGCCCACTCCCGACATCAGTCTGAAGCGTCACCCATTCTATCTCTCCAGATATGCTGCCCGTCCCTCTGAGTTACTCCAGCATTTTGTGTCTACCTTTTACAGATTTAAATAACAAAGTATCAGAGGGGGAGGGGGAGAAATGTTGACAGCACAAATGTCAATGGGGAAATTGATGAACCACATCACAGCAGGTATCTGCTGACAGAATAGTGAGAGGCAGAGTCAGTCGTACAGCAGAGAAACTGGCCCTTCAACCCACCACATCCAGCCGTCATTTTTACACATCCACATTAATCTCATTTGCCAGCATTAGGATCATAAGCCCCTATGTCTTGTCATTGAAGTATTTGTCCAAATACTCCTTAAATGTAATGATAAAGGACTAAGGCAAGGGAACGTTATAATGATAGGGGTGAGCGAAGGGCACCAAGACAGTTAAACATGAAAGAGAGTACTTTGAAATGGAGACAGTAGCAGAGTTGGAGAAAGTGGACATTGGCCAAGAGACAGTGGGTGGCAACGAGAACGAGTGTGATGGGAGATGCGTGGTACAGATCAAGTACTTGACTTGGTTTAGGTGGGATGGGCCAAATGGCCTCCTAACAATCAGAGAATAACGTGGCACGCACGGAAGATGGCGGAAAAGAGAGCACTGAAATACAAAGACAATACGGAAGATCGAAATCTATGCAAAATATTGCAGTCACCAGCAGAACAATGAACCACCCATGTAAGGAAGTTGCAGCAAAAGTATTAATGCAGCAAGATGCTTCACAGGCAAAAATCAAACTGTTTGATGCAGTCACATATCAGCCTGGAGACATCTTATAAGAGGAGCGAGTGGTGGCCAGGCATGGGAAGATAAACACTAATGTTAAACCCCCAGAGCCGAGTGCCTGGTGCCAAGGATGGAAGCCACTTTGCATGGATGAAGATCAGCATGGTTGGGTGCAGTGCACTGACAAAGACAAATGTGTTATGTTGGTGGGATTGGGCTGGTCTTTCCAAATGAACCTACGCTGAAGTTTGGCATGGGGTTAAATACAATCACAAATAGAATTGCAAACAACAGGGCACAAGGTGCCAAAGTGACTAGAATATCTTCCTCAGAGTCATACAGTATGGAAACTGGCCCTCCAGCCCAACTTGCCCACACCGACCAAGACGTGCCATCGACATCAGTCCCACCTGCTTGTGTTTGGCCCATATCCTTCTAAACCTTCTAAACATGTATTTTGTTGGTTCACATGCTTGATCAATGGTGCTTTATCATTAATGTTTTATTATTATTAATGTTTAATGTTTTCCGAGTCATTCGCAACTGTCACTGTATATCATGTTGTTACTTGTGGGTGGAGCACCAAGGCAAATTCATTGTATGTGAATACTTGGCCAATAAACTTACTTACTTACCCATGTACCTGTCCAAATGTCTTTTAAATGTTGTGATAGTACCTGCCTCAGCTACCTCCTCTGGCAGCATATTCCATATACCTCCACCCTTTGTGTGACAAAGTTGTCCCTCTGGTTCCTATTAAATCCTTCCCCTTCACCTTAAACCTATGTCCTCTGGTCCTGGATTCCTAATCTGGGTAATAGACTCTATGCATCTACCCTATAAAACCCCTTCATGATCTTATATACCTCCTCATCCTACTGCACTCCAAGGAATAAAGTCCAATCCTGCTCTACCTGTCCCTATAGCTCAGACCCTTGAGCCCTTTTCCTCATTCCTATTGAACATGTTATTATGCAGCAAGGTCCTTAAATACTTTCAGTAATTCCCGAAGTGATAACAAAAAATAATTTAGCAAACCACAAAACCTATTCTGGCCCCTTTATGGTTTGACGCAGACCTCCGCTAGACTTTCTACCAATTTCACACAGTCTGCTATTGGATACCCTGAGAACATTTACGATTTTTATTTCTAAAAGTTTAAAGCTTCTACAAGTTCTATAAAAAGTTCAATGAACATAAGCCCGGAAAAGGTTTAAACACAAACCCCGAGCTTAATTGAGACAAGTGTGGATGGGGTGCAACCCAGGACTATGAACCCAGAAGTGCAAATTTCAAGGCTGGAGCCAAATCATCTCCATCTTGGGGCAGCAGAGTGGCGCAGCGGAAGAGTTGCTGCCTCACCGCGCAAGGGACCCGGGTTCGATCCCGACTACAGGTGCCGTCTGTGCAGAGTTTGTACGCTCTCCCTGTGACCGCTGGGTTTTCTTCGGGTGCTCAGGTTTCCTCCCACACTCCAAAGATGTACAGGTTTGAAGAATAATTGGCTTTGGTAAAATTGTAAATTGTCCCTAGGGTGTAGGATAGCGTTAGGGTACGGGGGTCGCTAGCCGGCGTGGACTTGGTGTGCCGAAGGGCCTACAGTGCCCTCCATAATGTTTGGTATAAAGACCCATCATTTAAATTATTTGCCTCTGTACTCCACAATTTGAAATTTGTAACAGAAAAAAAAAAATCACATGTGGTTAAATTTCACATTGGCAGATTTTATTATAGGGTATTTTTATACATTTTGGTCTCACCATGTAGAAATTACAGCTGTGTTTATACATAGTCCCCCCCATTTCAGGGCACCATCATGTTTGGGACACATGGCTTCACAGGTGTTTGTAACTGCTAAGGTGTGTTTAATTGCCTCCTTCACGCAGATATAAGAGAGCTCTCAGTACCTAGTCTTTCCATCACCTTTGGAAACTTTTATTGCTGTCTATCGACATGAAGACCAAAGGTGTGCCAATGAAAGTCAAAGAAGCCAATATGAGACTGAGAAACAATAAAATTGTTAGACACATCAGCCAAATCCTGGGTTACCAAAATCAACTGTTTGGAACATTAAGAAGAAAGAGCACTGATGAGCTTACTAATCGCAGGCCAAGCAAGACCTCCACAGCTAATGACAGTAGAATTCTCTCTATATTAAAGAAAAATTCCCGAACGCCTGACCGACAGATCAGAAACACTTTTCAGGAGTCAGGTGTTGATTTGTCAATGACCACTGTCCGCAGAAGACTTCATGAACAGAAATATAGAGGCAACACTGCAAGATGCAAACCACTGGTTATCCGCAAAAAATAGGATGGCCAGGTCAGTTTGCCAAGAAGTACTTAAAAGAGCAACCACAGTTCTGGAAAAAGGTCTTGAGGACAGATGAAAATAAGATTAACAGAGTGATGGCAAGAGCAAAGAATGGAGGAGAGAAGGAACTGCCCAAGATCCAAAGCATACAACCTCATCTGTGAAACACGGTGGTAGGGGTGTTATAGCCTGGGCATGTATGGCTGTTGAAGGTACTGGCTCACTTATCTTCATTGATTATACAACTGCTGATGGTAGTAACATAATGAATTCTAAAGTGTATACACATCCTATCTGCTCAAGTTCAAACAAATGCCTCAAAATTCAATGGTCAGCGGTTCATTCCACAGCAAGACAATGATCCCAAACATACTGCTAAAGCAACAAAGGAGGTTTTCAAAGCTAAAAAATGATCAATTCTTGAGTGGCCAAGTCAATCACCTGATCTGAAACCAATTGAGCATGCCTTTTATATGCTGAAAGAAAACTGAAGGGGACTAGCCCCCAAAACAAGCATAAGCCAAAGATGGCTGCAATACAGGCCTGGCAGAGGATCACCAGAGAAGACACCCAGCAACTGGTGATGTCCATGAAACATAGAAACATAGAAATTAGGTGCAGAAGTAGGCCCTTCGGCCCTTCGAGCCTGCACCGCCATTCAATATGATCATGGCTGATCATCCAACTCAGTATCCCGTACCTGCCTTCTCTCCATATACCCCTGATCCCCTTAGCCACAAGGGCCACATCTAACTCCCTCTTAAATATAGCCAATGAACTGGCCTCAACTACCCTCTGTGGCAGAGAGTTCCAGAGATTCACCACTCTCTGTGTGAAAAAAGTTCTTCTCATCTCGGTTTTAAAGGATTTCCCCCTTATCCTTAAGCTGTGACCCCTCGTCCTGGACTTCCCGAACATCGGGAACAATCTTCCTGCATCTAGCCTGTCCAACCCCTGCATGCAAAGGATATGCAACAAAATGCTAAACATGACAACGTTCATTTCCATGACATTGCTGTGCCCCAAACAGTACGGTGCCCTGAAATGGGGGGGGGCGGGGGGGGGGGGACTATGTATAAACACAGCTGTAATTTCTACATGGTGAAACCAAAATGTATAAAAATGGCCTTTATTAAAATCTGACAATGTGCACTTTAACCACATGATTTTTTTCTATTACAAATCTCAAATTGTGGAGTGCAGAGGCAAATAAATAATTGATGGGTCTTTGTGCCAAACATTATGGAGAGCCCTGTATTTCCACACTATCTCTGGAGTCTAAAGTAGTCCAAGGTGATGTCTACTTAATGGCCCACGGGAGATAATTGATTCCAATTGATTTGTCGGGTCTGTTGTTCAATGAAGGGTGAATAAAGTTTCAGTTTCAGTTCCCAAGTGCAACACATCGCAGAGATCATTAGGTTTTAATCTGACAGTCTCTTCTTTCACCTTCAAACCATGGAGACTTGCTTTTGATGCGTCAAGTGCGCAATCCCTGCTTCCACTCAGACTCTGTGGTTGTTCTGGTGATCCTCTTATGCATCAAGGCAAAATACAGTCATCCAACCAGGCAATAGAGCCATTGAATATTTCTCCTCCCACACATTTTAATGTGTTCCAAATTTCCATGGCAACGGCAAGCAAGTCCGACTAAGTGTGGGATCATTAGTTTAATCCCAGCAGTGTATTGGGTATGGCAGCCAGCTGTGGGGGACCTCAGCCAACATCTGCATCATTGAGCCTGCTTCCCAATGGGACCGAATGCTTCTTACGGGGCTTCAGACTGTTGATGCAGAGCCAATCCAATCTCCCTGGATGGGATATGGAGAACTAGTGTACCTCCACTCAGTCCGCCTAAACATACCTGATCTCCCGGTTGCTAAACACTTTAACTCCCCATCCCATTCTGGCCTTTCTGTCCAGGGCCTTCTCCATTGTCAGAGTGAGGCCCGGTGCAAATTGGAGGAACAACACCTCATATTTTGCTTGGGCAGCTTACACCCCAGTAACCCTTGCCTTCCCTCTTTCTCTATCACTCCTCCTTCCCAGTCTTCCGATCACTCTGACTGTCCTTGTTTATATTTTATCTGTTTGCTTTGTTGTTACCTTCTCCTAGTTAACAATGATCTATTCTACATTTTCCTTGATCTCTACCCCCTTTGTCTCATTTTCACACCTTACACCTCCTGATCTCTGCATCTCCCTCTCCCCTGACTCAATCTGAAGAAGGGTCTCGATCCGAAACACGACCCTTTCCTTCCATCCAGAGATGCTGAGTTACTCCAACATTTTGTGTCTATCTTTAACCATATGAGAAGTCAGCCGTGATTTTTTCACTCAGCGAGAAATGAACTCTTGGGATTCTGTCCCCGAGACATACGCAAGGCAGGTTAACAGTATGTTTGGGCAATCTCAGGATGCAGGATTAATATAGGAAGCTGTTGGAGAAAAGACCAGCCGAGATTTTTTTATTAAGTGAAGAACAGCCACAAGGGGCCAAGAAACCAATTTCCACTTCCATTTACTATGTCCATGAGTGGGAGAGGCTTAAGGGCCTGTCCCAATTACGCAACTTTTCAACAACTGTCTTCGACCTTCAAGCTCGAGGGCACTCGCCTGAAAAACTTCCGAGCTGGATCGACCGTCAGCGATGAAACCATGAGCGGGATCGACCGTTAGCACACACACACCCACACACACAGCAAAGGGCCAGGGAAAGCGGGGGAGCGCTGTCTACAATTAACACCCACGATGACTTGATGGCAAGTCGATTACAGCGGGGGGGGGGGGGGGGGGGGGGGGGAAAGAAGGAGTGGAGACACTTTTAAGAAGCCAGACAACTTTTAATAAAGTTTAGCGGGCATGTAACATTACCGGTCGGTTTTCCTTGATACCGAAAACTCTAATGAGCCAATTAAAATGCCCTGTCAGCAAAGGAGATTGCCTACGGCTACCTCGACTGCCTACAACTACATGGCGACCCAACTACCACTGCACTACGAGTTCAAAAGAACCATGCCAACCAATTTTTACTTGACCAAACTGAGGCCGCGAGTATGCGGGAAGATCTCTCGAGCATGAAGGAGACCTCCTAGGACCATGTGTCGACCATGTTGTAAGTTTGTGGCGAGTGCAAACTCTTCTAAACTCGCAGATTAGGTCGCCATAGTGGGACAGGCCCTTTACTTGATTTCTGAGCCGAACAACCACTCCAACCAAATGTTCGCTGCCTACAACTGACGTGCAGCTGCTCGGCAACTCTATGTTCGGTTTTCTTGCTAATAACAGCGTCCACATAAATATTCACTGAGGAATAAAGGCTGCCATCGTTTTTTTTTTTAATTCTTGTACATCATATGATGCATGATTTCATCCGTGGCGCAGAGAGAGCATTCCTGACCGATGAGCCA
Organism: Leucoraja erinaceus; assembly: GCF_028641065.1. Lineage (NCBI taxonomy): Eukaryota > Metazoa > Chordata > Chondrichthyes > Rajiformes > Rajidae > Leucoraja > Leucoraja erinaceus. Next base: position 9,115,130 of record NC_073387.1, read on the forward strand.
CTCGTGAACTCTGGTCTTTATCAGGGATGGATTCATACTTTAAACATGGGGTCCTGCCACACTCATATCAGAGTTTTCAACAAAAGTTTAGTCACTTTTCATCACCACTGCATCACCAAGGCAAACGTAGAGGCAGAGAGCTAAACAGCATGGAAACAGGCCCATCTTGTTCATGCCAAACCAGCTGTTAGGCCAGTCCCATTTGCCTGCATTTTCATATTATTATGCATAATAATACCTTTACTTTTTTTTTTTTTAAACTTTCCTTTAAGAAAATAAGAGTTTCATCTCATTGTTCTTTGTTAATTTCCTTCCATGGCCCGCTTGACAGTATAGCTCCACTGTGTTGGTCTACTTCATTGGTGACCCTCGGACTATCTTTGATCGCACTTTGCTGGCTTCACCTTGCACTAAACTAAAAATAGAGAGAGTACAGAGGAGATTTACTAGAATGTTGCCTGGGTTTCAGCAACTAAGTTACAGAGAAAGGGTGAACAAGTTAGGGCTTTATTCTTTGGAGCGCAGAAGGTTAAGGGGGGACTTGATAGAGGTTTTTAAAATGATGAGAGGGATAGACAGAGTTGACGTGGAAAAGCTTTTCCCACTGAGAGTAGGGAAGATTCAAACAAGGGGACATGACATGAGAATTAAGGGACTGAAGTTTAGGGGTAACATGAGGGGGAACTTCTTTACTCAGAGAGTGGTAGCTGTGTGGAATGAGCTTCCAGTGAAGGTGGTGGAGGCAGGTTCGTTTTTATCATTTAAAAATAAATTGGATAGTTATATGGATGGGAAGGGAATGGAGGGTTATGGTCTGAGCGCAGGTATATGGGACTAGGGGAGATTATGTGTTCGGCACGGACTAGAAGGGTCGAGATGGCCTGTTTCCGTGCTGTAATTGTTATATGGTTAAACGTTATTCCCTTATGTTTCTATACACTGTAAATGGCTCAATTGTAACCATGCACTCTTTCCACTGACTGGTTGGCATGCAGCAAAAGCTTTTCACTGTACTTCGGTGCATGTGACAATAAACTAAACTGAAACCGAGTCAGCCTCTCGTGCTATGCTCAACTGATGATCGTCTTGGTGCGAGCTTGGCTGGAAAGACACTTCAAGCAGCATCCCCACCCAATATTCAAACCAGAGTCCTTGCAGTCTCCACTCCAACCGACAAGGCACTCCTAGGATTCTAAGCATCTGCCATGAATGCAGCCATTAATACAACACTAGTTTGAGGGTTTAATCAAATTAACTAACTGGAGGAACAGACATTTCTCCTTCAAAAAATTATCCACACCATTCACCTGTGAACTAAATGAAAATCAAGTCCAGCGAGAGCACACCCAGAGGGAAATCTTGCACTAATAGCCTGTTGTGCTGCTGCGGCAAGAGGAATTTCATTGTTCCGTTTCGGGACTGTTATCCCTCATGCTGCCTTGGCAAAGCCAGCAGCATAAACAAGAGCGAGTCACACCCAGGCTCTCCCTCGCGTCTCCCATCAGGCAAAAGACATAGAAGTGTGAAAATGCACACCTCCAGATTCAGGGAGTTTCTTTTCAGTTATTATCAGGGAACTGAACCATCCTACCATATCTGGATAGCAGTCCTGAACTACTATCTACCCTCGGACTATCTTTGATCAGACTTTACTGGCTTTATCTTGCACTGATCGTTATTCACGTTATTCCCTTAATCACATATCTGTGCACTGTGAATATCTCGACTGTAATCATGTGTTGTCTTCACGCTGACTGGTTAGCGCGCAACAAAAAACGTTTCACTGTACCTCGGTACACATGACATTAAACTAAATTAATATTCCTGAAACTATGAAGAGAATTCTAAGTGAGGCATTGTGGCTGCTGCACAATTCATTCTGATCTCAAAGGTGCTGTGACATGAGTTAATTGATTAAAGAAAAAAAGCACCTTCCTTACATTGCTTGGAAAATTAAACTTTAGTCTTAATGGATCCTAGGTCCATTAAAACCACCAGTGCCCGAGTGAACTAAATCATTTTCTGCTTAAAGAGGCTAAAATGGTATACAAACAGTGATGCTAATATACAAGTACAAAATTAACAATGAATTTTAAATAACATTAAATATCTTACTCATTTTCCTTGTGTAGATATCCTACTTAGCTTCATTTTTTTTAATTTCTCAAATTCTACTTTATAAACAAAAAAAACGCTTTTATTTTTCCTGCTTTTCTCCACCATTGACTTTATTGATGTTCTGCAATTTTTTTTATTCCTCTTTCCCATTGTACTATTTTCTTCAGTGTAATTAACCAAAATGGCCCAACCTATTCTGGCCAATTTCATGTAAATGCAGTGACTTTTTTTTCCATACAAATGTATTCAGCTCAAATTTTAGCCTTGCAATCTTTGTACTAGTTTAAGGAACATGGCTCCAGCATCCACTTTCAACTTTGGCTTGTCCCATACTGAATCAATCAATGTTGTATGTTTTGCATAATTATACTTGCTTGCAGGTCTTTGAGGCTTTATTAAGTTAAATCTTCATGCCGAAGAACACGGTTCGTCCCATTCAACAAAAAAAACTGAATATGATTTTTTTTTCCAATTCCTAAAGAAACTGTTTTTACTCTATTCCAATTAAAACTTAATTGGCACACTTTCCCTATGGACCATCAGAGACTTGAGGGGCCTCTTCCCTAGTCATATAAAAACACGGCTGTGTAGTTTTTTCAATGTTGATTTTGGTATATTAGAATGTTATTATTCACGTTATTTACAACGTACTCTGATTAAATATATCATTTTTGGTAAATCGATTGATAAAACATCACCAGTCCTTCACTCTTAAATATATCACTAGGATTTTTTTTAATAAAAGCGATGTTATTTTAAAAAGTACCTTGGTTGAACCCCTTCTTTCCCCTTCCCAGCTCTCCCTCAGCCCACTGGCTCCACCTCTTCCTTTCCTCTTCCCACCCCCCACATCAGTCTGAAGAAGGGTTTCAACCCGAACGTTTGCCCATTCCCTTCGCTCCATAGATGCTGCCTCACCCACTGAGTTTCTCCAGCATTTTTGTCTACCTTGGCTGAACATGCCGAGTTACCAAAGATAGACAAAATGCTGGAGTAACTCAGCGGGACAGGCAGGATCTCTGGTGAGAAGGAATGGGTGACATTTCGGGTTGGGACCCCTCTTCAGACAAAGGGTCTCGAAACGTCACCCATTCCTACTCTCCACAGACGCTGCCTGTCCCGCTGAGTTACTCCAGCATTTTGTGTCTATCTTCAATTCAAACCATCATCTGCAGTTCTTTCCTACACAATGAGTTACTGTAGTTGGTACAGAAATATATGAGGAAAGAAATATCAAAGCAATGCAGTTCAGAGGATACTGTTATTTATTTTTTAAATACGTGTATTGTAGGTAGAAAAAAAGGATATCTCGAGTTGAAAACGAGCCTTAGAAGATTGTGTTAAACTGTTATGTCAATATATGACAAAACACAAAGTAACACAATGTTACTGGAGAAACTCAATGAGTCAGGCAACATATGATGGAATGGATAGATATTTCAGGTCAGGATTCTTCATCAGACCCGAAATGTCCATTCCCACCCACAGTATGTCTCCTCTAGCAGTGTTTTGCTGCAGATTCCAGCATCCGCAGTCTTCATGGAAATACATACTCCAGTTTTGCATAGTTGACAGTTTGGTGATTGGGTTGTACAAGACAATAGCAGGCCCACGCCTAAAGAACTGGCACAGTCCCCAATACTTCAAACTGTTGTGTTTGCATTCAAACAATAAGCAATGGTTGCTAAGCAACTGAGGTGATTGGTGAGCGGCAGAGCCTGATAACGCCAGAGAAACTGCACCCGTCCTCATCTTTGAAAGCCCAGGGGCACGCTGCTCAGTCATATATTGTGTGTTGGGGGGGGCGGGGGAGGGGGGAGAGAGACAATGGCACCTCACCCATTTTGGTAGAAAAGTAGCTCAAGGCAACTTGACTAAACAATGAAAACTAATTCACTGCTCTTAAAAAGACCAGCAGTTAGATTCATAAAGTAAGATTCAAACAGCACAGAATCAGGACCTTCGGCCTAACTTATCCATGCTAACCAAGATGCTGCATCTATGCTGGTCCCACCTGCCCTCGCCTGGCCCATATATCCCTCTAAACCTTTCCTATCCATATATGGACGGCATGGTAGCACAGCAGTAGAGTTGCTGCCTTACAGCGACCCGGGTTCAATCCTGACTACAGGCGCCGTCTGCAGGGAGTTTGTACATTCACCCCATGAGTTTTCTCCAGATACTTTGTTTTCCTCTCTTACTCCCAAGACGTACTTGATTGTAGGTTAATTGGCTTCGGTAAAGAGTCCCTAGTATGTAGGGTAGAGCTAGTGTACTGGATGATCGTTGATTGGTGCGGACTTGGTGGGCCGAAGGGCCTGTTTCCACGCTGTATCTCTAAACTAAACTACCTGTCCAAATGTCTTTCGAATTATCTGCAATGTACAGAAATCCTGTGATAGTGTGGTTCCTTGTAGTTGCTGTCCTTTAACTAGCAAACAACAGACTTTACATATTAAACATTAATATTGACTGAAATAAAATGACTGAATGAACGTTATAAATAAGCCAAGAGTTGCAGGCAAACTGATGGATGAAGTAACAGAAACTTTTATTCTCCTCTGACCCATTTCCTTCCCATGCTATTTATGGCACTTCAGTGGTGTAATCGTTTAGTTCAGTATTTGGAGATTGCAGGCAATAATTTAGCCGAGGTGAATAACCCCACAAGCATTCAAAGCCAATGACACAAGTGTTGGAACATTGGAAAATTAGAAGTTGCTCAACCCATTACCTCCTCTGGTCGACTGAGCACATGCCCCTCTGGGCCAGTGATCCCCATTTCCAGCACGTGCTTTTGCTCCTGTAAGACAAACAGCCACAAGCAGCTTTAGAACTGATGAACGAGCTTGAATGATCAGAAGGGTTTTTACTAGAAACTGGAACATTGGATTTACTAGATGCACCTGACAAAAAACTTCCCTTCTACTTTTCTCAAACCATGTATGATAACCGATTGCCCAATCAGTGTACAGTGGGCAAGGGATTTCTCAATGTGGAGGGGTCACAAAGGCACCATTTCCCTCCAAAAATGCTGCACTTCACACAACAGGAACAAAAACAAAAAAATGGGATCAAATCTAACATAAGAGCAGCATTGGATGAAACAAAGTCCTAGATGCGAATCCACTGACCTGGGCAATGATGTCTCCATTCTCTGCGTGGACCTGTATGATCGCTCCAAGGTCGCCCACGTACTTGCAGATGTCATAGAGCTGCAAGGCAAATAGAGTAAAAAGTTTCTACCACACTCAGCAAATAATGCAATGTTTATAAAGGCAAAGGTCGTCCACACTGACCCTCCACCTACTGCCACAAGGGCAGGTCATGGCATTCTCGCAGGCCACAGGAAATCAACGGATCAACTTTAGCTCTGCATCTACACTCGCCGCTCTCCCCTCTCCAAATTTATAATAGAGCCCGGGCCAAACATCAATAGCAACAAAATAAAAGCCATCTGTAAGCCTTGGGGCCACTAATCCTCTCTAACATTGACCAAACTCAGCATCACTTAAAGGAACGGATTCACCTTTGCAACTGGTCAGCTGCAAAATAGGCTGTTCACTTGGTTTCCTACACAACCACAGCACTCTCACAACCACCCCTCCAATTTATTGCCTTGCCTCTACGGTAGAGGTACAACTGAATGTAAATGACGAGGTGTGGGACACTATTTATGCATGTCCACTAGCTTACCCAGCCAGTGGAAGCTCAGTCGTTGAATTGAATATTGAAACTATTTTTAGATATCAAAAGGATTAAGGATTGTGGGGATGGTGAAGGAGAATGGCACAGATGTAAAAGACCAGTTGCAAACATCTTGAACAGTGTAGGAACGAGGAGTTAGATGCTCTTAACTCTTGCATCTACACCACTTGATCCACTCAGTGGAATCTCCAATGCCGTCAAAACTTGAAATTATCAGAGCTTGCACGATATATCTCCATGCCTGCAGTTACCAGCACCAGAGACTGGACTGAACGAATTAAGCCAATTAAAGTAACAAATAAAATTTGATTCAGTTCGAACCAAGTGTGTAAACACTTCCGTGTGCTTTAAAATCAATTTACCAAGCAAGTTTTTTTTTTGTTAGAACAGTAGATACAATGTAATCAAGTGCCAGAGATTGTGCATTGCTGAGTTCTCCATTTGAACCCATATTTGCACACCCTGAGGCATCCATATTTGGCAATACCATTAGGCTGTAGCCAACTGAGTTAATAACCACTGAGGCTGAGAATCATGGATGAGGCCTTTTCACAATTTCAGATAAAAGATGAAAGGAGAGCAAGGAACCACGTGGATAGTAACTGAATATTGATAATAGTCTGTGGGAAACCTCTCTAAGGCAAGGATAGAGGGAAGAGAAGTTAAAATAATGTCTGGGCAATACTTCCAAATTCAATCTACACACCTTCCTTAAGGCCCAGGCCCATTTGAGTTTGAGTATCCGCATCTTCCCCAAACTATCAAGAACTCCTCATAGACACAACCTTGGAATGGGCTGGAGTCCACAGAAGGCAAACTACCTTTGATAACCACAAGTACATGTTCTTAAATAAAGCAGCTCTGTGAACTTGCCTGCTGGACGAATCAATGCATATTCAATTGAAAGCAGAATATAACAGTGCAGAATTTACTCTAATTTTTACCTCAGCATTTGACATTTGATATAAATCTTTGTAAGCCATGTAGACAAGGAAGGAATTCACACCTGTTAGAAATAAAAACAAAAAAACAATTTTAAAATACAATGAAATGGGAGGACGAGCAAATATATTACATGGATGGCGGTGGGCATGAAAAACAATTTCTGATTCAATCACATATTGGGACACAAATAATACATTTGCAACTGACTTCATACAGAACACCTGTTGACTCTACGATTAGTTTAATCCATCAGTTTGGCACCACAAGGAGTCTCAGTGTCCCTGTTACATGGACTTTGGTACCCACCCAAAAGCTAACACGAAATCCACTGAAGATCCTACTCTAGCTCCAAGATGTTACTGGATGACAGGCAGCCGGAATGTCCGTCACTTCTTTCAGAAGTAAAAGAGCACATGCTGAACCTGTAATCTGGCAGGTGGTGCAGCAGTAGAGTTGCCGACTACACAAGCCATGCAGCATCCGCGGAAAGAGTCAAAGTTAACATTTCAGGTCAATTACATTTCACCAGAAGGATGAAGGATTGCATTGTCTTTCAGATATTATATTTAGTCTGGGCCTTCATAATCAGCATTCAGAAATCTTAGTCACTCCATTTATGATCTGTTCATCAATTGGGCAGGGACATGAGAAAACTTCTCAGTATGATATGGATAGTCACACAATGAACCATTGTGGGCTGAAGGGCCTATTCTTGTGCTGTACTACTATATGTTCTATCACAATAGTTGTATTCCATTTTGGATAGGTGATTAAACAGAGACATAATCTAATCAGTCTGAAGGCTCTCAACCCGAAACGTCACCCATTCCTTCTCTCCAGAGATGTTGCCTGTCCGCGCTGAGTAACTCCAGCATTTTGTGTCTATCTTCGATTTAAACCAGCATCGGCAGTTCTTTCCTACACACCATCTAACCTCACAGGTAACAAAATAGATCCTTAGAGAGCTTCAAAGAACAAAAGTAAAATGGTAGAAACAAAGAAACGCAGATGCTGGTTTATACCAAAGATTGACACGATGTGCTGGAGTCACGTCAGCACTTTGTGTCTATGTATAAAATAAAATTGGTGTTCATGGAAGTCAGAGACACACAGCAAAGAAACAGGTCCTTCAGCCCATCAAAACCACAGTGACATCAAACAGTCTTTTAAACTAATTCCATTTTATTCTCCCTGCATTTGGTTTATGGAGAATAACATGACTCTGAATACTCTGATCAAGAAGGCTCATCAGCGTCTCTTCTTCCTGAGGAGACTGAAGAAGGTCCATCTGTCTCCTCAGATCCTGGTGAACTTCTACCGCTGCACCATCGAGAGCATCCTTACCAACTGCATCACAGTATGGTATGGGAACTGCTCTGTCTCCGACCGGAAGGCATTGCAGAGGGTGGTGAAAATTGCCCAACGCATCACCGGTTCCACGCTCCCCTCCATTGAGTCTGTCCAAAGCAAGCGCTGTCTGCGGAGGGCGCTCAGCATCGCCAAGGACTGCTCTCACCCCAACCATGGACTGTTTACCCTCCTACCATCCGGGAGGCGCTACAGGTCTCTCCGTTGCCGAACCAGCAGGTCGAGGAACAGCTTCTTTCCGGCGGCTGTCACTCTACTCAACAACGTACCTCAGTGACTGCCAATCACCCCCCCCCCCCCCCCCCCCGGACACTTCTTATTATTTATTCAAATCGTTTGCTATGTCGCTCTTCAAGGGAGATGCTAAATGCATTTCGTCGTCTCTGTACTGTACACTGACAATGACAATTAAAATTGAATCTGAATCTGAACACACCATTCTCCACATTGAACATTGATCTCACAAGTTCTATTTGAATTCCTGATACACTGGCCTTGAGTTCTAACGAATGATGCAATCAGTGCAAAAGATTGCTTGATTTTATTTTAAGCAGAAATCGTGATGCTATAAAGAAGTTCCCATAATGCATCGATTTAAATGTTAAAAACATTGCTCTAAAAGATACCTTGAAAAATTGGTCACATTGCCAGGTCAGATTAATCATAGCCAGCGCCTTCTCATAATTGCATTTAAAATAGCTTCAAGGACAGCAATATGCACTAAGATTGCAAATAAGGATTTTGTTTTAAAAAAAGTTTAAATATCAATGCAACTGAAAAAACATTTGGGAAGCGATTTAAGATGCATTACTATAAGTTTAATATCCAAGGAAGGTGGATTGGAATTGAACTGAAGGGCAGTGCAATAAATTTGCAGCAGTTTGAGCAAACGTAATCAAGGAACAACTTAAGCCAATTTTCTTTATTCACAAACAAATAATACATTTTAGAATACTGCAAAAATGACAGTATGGTTTGGGGGAGATTGTGTTGGCTAATGTGTTTGGACTAAAACCAGACTCTATATAGAGAGGGTAAGATTAGACCTCCTAAAAATTGGCAGAGATCTGGATTAATGGTTGCCAGAAATGAACAATGTTCTCAGTAAAAACACAAATTAAGTATTCTATTAGTTTTACAACACTGTGTAATTCTAGACTGATACCTGCATATCATCTAACATTTAATAGAACCCATGCGTGTAAATTAAAGCATTATATTTATTAAAAAATAAAATTTCCTCACTCGCAGGAAGACAATGCCAGAAGGCTCGGATATATTTTATTGAAGTGCTGCAGAGCAAAATTCTTTCCAAATCCATTACATAAATAAGTAATATTTTCCATTTCCATTTCCATTTGAACGAGACACATTCTGCACCGCCTTCAATTCACATTGAATAATTCATGGTGGGGGTAATTATTCTGTAAGTGCTACCATCTGTGGTCAGCCTTGAGAACATTAGTATCATCCAAACCTGACTGCAACACTCACAGGACCTTCAATAGAAGGTGAGGGGAGAGCGTATAGAGATACCTGCGGACACACCAGATCAAAACACAGGGCCCCGAGGCACAATCCCTCAGACATTAATACAAAGTTAATGCTTATATGTCCATTCAGGGGTGGTGCACTATTGGCAGCTCAGCCAACAGTCTGTTTATTTTTTGTCTTTTTAAAACATTTTTAGTGTGTTAAAAGTTAGTGTAAATGTTCACCGGTTTGTTTTATGTGGGGGGAGGGGGAAACGTTGTCCGTTTCTTACCTTGCCGAAGATGCGATTAATTTTTGGATCGCATCGACCTTGGGCCCCACCGCGGAGGTGTGGACTTACATCGGAGTTGATCCCTAGCCTGCGGACTTTACACCGGGAGCTCGCAGTCTCGGGAAAGGCCGTGGATGTCGGAGCTCCAATGGTTCGACCAGCAAGGTTCGAGGTTCAATCTGGCCGGGGGGGGGGAGCTGACATTCCCCCCCCCCCCCCCCCCGATGCAGGAGCAGATCGCCTCGACGTGGAGGGCCAAAACACCGCCAGTTACAGGAGTCAAGATCATCCCGTCAACGGAGGGCTCGAAGTCCCTGACCGCAGGAGAGCAAAGAGGAGATTTGAACTTTTTTTCACCTTCCATCACAGTGAGGAATGTGGAGGAGTCACTGGGGCTGATGTTTATGTTAAAATGTATTTTGTGTTCCGTTGCTTTTTATTTGTATGACTGACTTGGCAAATGAAATTCCTCGTATGTTGCAAAATATACTTGGCTAATTGAGTATTATTGTGATTGTGATGCTCGGTTCTATAGTTCAAAGGGCAAAGCAGGAATACCTGATACACTGGCCTTTAACCGAAGTCTGTCTCTCTCCGCCCCTCCCGCACCCTAGTTGTCCTGCCAGTTCCACTTTGCATCCGTACATTCCTTGGTTATCACAGTTGTACAGTTTGATAGCCACATGCAAAAAGGTGGTATTTTGTACTGCATTTGGTGAAACCAGTCTATAATATTGTTCACGTCTGCTAAAGTTTTGCTTTCCTTAACGCATGGAAACCAAACTTTCAATGAAGGTTCAAGGAATAATAGGTGCTACCCCATGCATCAGCTGCTTGAAACAAGAGGAATGAGAAAACACAATGGCTGTGCAAGGAGAAACAGGTAAAATCTCACATCGAAGAGCCCTCATCAGAAGCGTTGCATACTTGAAATTGCTCACAACTCTGGGCTTTTTATAAATAAATATAGAAAATGCAGAAGCACTCAGCAGGTCTGGTACCATTATCTAAAGAGGAACAATCAATGTTTCAGGTTGTGATACTCTGTCAGAACCCGTTTTTAAATTTTATTTCCTGCATTTGTTTTTGGTTTATTTTTACCCATAGTTTAAATGCACCAGGCCTCAAATTATCCAGCTCATTTTTTCAGTGCATCTGATTTATAATAAATGCAATGATTGTCAGGTGCGATTTCCTCATTGAACACAAACAACAATGTTGGTACTAAACCTGGACAGGTAGTTCTGTTCTAATGCAAAGACTCCATTCGCAAGAAACTATATTACAGAAAATAGTGTTACAAAAACAATTGCGTCTCAAGGGGGAAAGGAGGTTTGGGGCTAGAAAGTTTCAGACTCACAATAACAATTTCTTATTATCCACCACAGGCTTTTCAAACAAAGATCCTTTTAATAGCTATGAAGTTTATTTCTGTTATTGCAAGCTAGAAATTCTAAAGGCTGAATGTTGAGTTATTTAAGAGTACAGTTGCACAAATGTCAACTAAGCGATTGTTTGTCCATTTCAATGGCCACCGGCAGTGAAACTGACACTGTTCTGAAGAGTCGATTGTGTGCTGTTACTGAGGGGGTAGGTGGTTTTTTTTTTCCCCTGGACTGTTTTTTTTCCACAGACAGCTTTTTTTCTACTTGTCAACTTCCAATGTAATTTTTAAAGGGATATTTAGTTCTAAACAACAATTGCATAATAAGCATTCAGCCCCCATTAATACATAGTTCCCTAATCCATCCAATCCATTATATTCAATTTGCAATAGAGAAATGTGTGTTATAGCAGAGAGCAGAACTACTCGTACCCAAAATTACATCTGTTTTAAAACCTGTTTGCCTCCCCATGTTCCTGTTCGCACCGACCCCACACCAACTTGCTATGGCAGTTGCCAGGAACCAGCTATTGTGCAGCATTTTACAATTAAATTGCTAGTGTTAGTTTTAACATTCCGAGACATATTTAAGAAATGTTACAATTTCAGAAAGGATAAAAGTGATTCAGCTGCCGGAAAAAGAAAATTAGGCAGGGTATAAAACAGAGTTCCAATTCAAAACTGGCTGGTTTGTGCTTCTGCCAAGGGCCAATTTCACTCCAAGGAATTCAAACGGCAGCAGGCAATTTATCTAATAAAATGGAATATGACAGGCGTTCTCTGGTTGAACCCTGTGTTCATTGCACTAATGGAGCGACCTGCAACTCAAAGTCAAGGCAAGAAAAAATCTACAATAAAAGTCCAACATTTAACAATGGACATTCAGTGGGCGTATAACTACCCACAGAGTCCACAGCACACGTTCATTTGAACACACGCAGGAGACATCAGCAACACAAAGTGAAAGCAGGTTTATCAGGATCCGAGACATTACTACAAAGAGGAGAACAATCAGATATGTGACACAAACCTTAATGGCAAGTGGTGGCTTTACATTACAATGCCACATCAAGTTAATATATTTACAACTTTCCCATATTTCTGTATCCACTGTGCTCTTGGCAAAGCGCAGGTGTTAACTGCTGTTAAAATTATAAACTAGCCAGGTTTCAGATCTGACTTTAATGCAACTTCACCCCGACTCTCATTTGAACATCACATGTTGACTCTGGAGTGTCAGCAGAAACACGCTTGATTTTACACTTTAATATTTTCCTGAATATTGCTCGTTAAGATTTAGTTCAGTTTAGTTTTGAGATACAGCATGGAAACAGGCCCTTTGGTCCATCGAGTCCGCACTGACCAGCGATCCCTGCCTACACTATCCTACACACACACACACGGGACAATTTAAGGTGTTACCAAAACCAATTAACCTACAAACCCGTACGTCTTTGGAGTGTGGGAGGAAACCGAAGCAAACGGAAAAAACCCACATGGTCATGGGGAAATCATACAAACTCTGAACAGACAGCACCTGTAGTCAGGATCGAACCCAGGTCTCTGGCGTTGTAAGGCAGCAGCTCTACCACTGCGCCACCGTGTTGACCTTGGTCAATGTTCATTTTTCTCTCTAATTTTCACAATTGTCATTTCTAGACTTATATACCTCCACTACTTCACCAATGTCCTGTGTCCTCATCTCTGACCTTCTGAGTGGAGTCAGTACAGTAGCCGCCGTGTGCGTTGAGCTTCTCCCTTGCTTCTCCACCTTTGTGCCCGACATAAACCTTGCCCTATTCTCCTCCTCTTTCCCTTCGAAATTTTTGCTAGTCAAAACTCAACTGTGTTCCAAGTCTTCACTACTTTAAATTTTAAACAAGAGTAAATCCCATTATGAGCTTGAATGAGCATGGTGTCGTCATACAACTTAGGGGAAATATATGTGGAGTGCTGGACCATCCTAGCCCACTCTGCCTACATTGCGCCACCCAAATGGTCCCAATCCTCTTGAGGCCCTGTATTCGAGCTCTCTTTTCCCAGGTACAGATTGTTCCGCCATAACATTTATATAAAATTATGAGAGGTATAGATAGGGTAGACAGTCAGAATCTTTTTCACAGGATGGAAAAAAAAAATTATCAGAGGGCATAGGTGAGGGGACAAAGTTTAAAGGAGATGCGCAGGGCAAGTTGTCTTTTATACACAGATTGTGGCAAGTGCCTGGAATGTGTTGCAGAAGATGGTGTTTGAAGGCAGATATGTCGGTGGGATTTAAAAATACTTTTGAATAGGCATATGGATATGCAGAGAATCAAGGGATATGGCTTTGTGCAGGTAGATGAGTGAAGGTCTTGGCATCATGTTTAGCACCAACATTGTGGGCTGAAGGGCCTGTTCTTGTATGTTCTCTTTAGAATTTAGGAGATTGAGAGGGGATCTTATAGAAACTTACAAAATTCTTAAGGGGTTGGACAGGCTAGATGCAGGAAGATTGTTTCCCGATGTTGGGGAAGTCCAGGACAAGGGGTCACAGCTAAAGGATAAGGGGGAAATCCTTTAAAACCGAGATGAGAAGAACTTTTTTCACACAGAGAGTGGTGAATCTCTGGAACTCTCTGCCACAGAGGGTAGTTGAGGCCAGTTCATTGGCTATATTTAAGAGGCAGTTAGATGTGGCCCTTGTGGCTAAGGGGATCAGAGGGTATGGAGAGAAGGCAGGTACGGGATACTGAGTTGGATGATCAACCATGATCATATTGAATGGCCGTGCAGGCTCGAAGGGCCGAATGGCCTACTCCTGCACCTAATTTCTATGTTTTCTATGTTTGTGCTGTACTCTTACATATTCTATCACATTAGTTGTATTCCTAAGAATATGTTAGAAAAACCAATGTGGGTGGGGATTAGAGGCTTGAATGTTTCAGACACAATAACAGTTCTTTTTCCCTACAGGATTTTTTAAAGGATCTTTGTCATAGCTTTTAAGTATATTTTTGTCACTGCATGTTAAAAATACCAAAGGTTGTATGTTACATTGTACACAAGTGAATCTTTACACATGGGTCATTAAAACAAATTGCTTGTCAATTTTAATCGCTAGCAGTGAAACTGATGGGCTGTGTTCTTAAGAGACAATGATACCTGATTACTGCGGGAGACTGTATGGGAATATTATTTCCCCAGACTATCTAATTTGAAAGACAGTTTTTTTCTGCTCGTTAATTTCCCAAGTAACTTTTCAATAATTCTCTAGTTTCCAATCAAAATTGTGTCATAACCAATTGAGTCCGCATAACACAAATTGTGTTTCATAATTCAATATAAGGAAACACACGTTATAGCAGAACTGCCTGGCGTCCGTCGCTTTCTTTTGAAAGTTACAATTGAAACTGCTTTTCTGCCCTTTCAGTGTTCTACAGAAATACAGCAAAGAAATACAGGCCCTTCAGTCCACTGACTCCATACAAACCATTAAACACATTTACACTAATTATAAATTAACTCCTTTTTATTTTCCCCCATATTCTCACCAATTCACTCCAGATTCTCCCCCTCACCACTTGGGGCAATTGACAACAACCAATTAACCTGCCCTGGCCAAAGCCTATCAGTAGTGCAGGGTTGACTCTAACAGCGATGGCACACACTGATTAACTGGCACAGTGGCACGATTAGCAGAGCTGCTGCATCCCAGTCCCAATGACCCAGGATCAATCCCAACCTCCACTCCCACCAGTGCGGCGTTTTCACCTTCTCCGTGATTGTGTGAGCATGCAGATCGCTAGGTTAATTACTGAATCCAGTGTAGTGTCAGCATGGACTGGATGGGCCAAAGGGCTTGTTTCCCAGTTGTATGACTATGAACTACTCACCTCCTCAGTAATTGTGTCAGATAATGATCTTGCATGTTTGCAATAATCGCTGTCTCCCTTATCAGTCTGAACAACTTCTCCCATCAAATCAGTGGAGGACAGAAGATTTGACAGAGTCCACAGCAACTAGTTTGTAATCCAATGTTTGCTATTGGAAGAGTTACTGACAACATCCCCTCATAATTCTCAGTAGCCTGCTCAAAGGACCTGGGGATACTTGGGTCATCCAACTGTATGGAGTACAGTGCATTGAAATAGAAAGTCAAACATCTGCTGCTGAAACGTAGTTAACTCCAAAGAAAAAGGCTCAGAATATCATTAATATCAACACCCTCCCAGTGCAGTTAGAGGGTGAATTATTACACAATATAATAGTGATGTATTATTGCCAGAAGGAAGTTCAGGTTCCAATCCCCAATCTTAGCTCAGTTGGGGTGTCAGTTCAGGATGGAACGAGCCCTTTTCATGAAGACCATCAGAGGAGGAATAAAAGAGTGAAACAAAGCAGAAAGTAGTGATCAAAGTGTGAGAGTGCATTATGTGGAAAATAGACCATCTAAATAGAAGTGAATGGACACAAACGAGAATTGGGGGAGATATAGAAAAATAGTGAAAGGTTTGTGTTCGCAGTTAACCAAGGTGAAATGGTAAGATTAAATAGAGCAAGATTAGAATGCACAAAACATGGGAGGGAGAAAATGGATGGCAAAGCTGATTCTCTTTTCAAGATGGGGATAGGCAGAATGAAGAGCTGATTGCGTTAACATGGGCATCGGATCAGTTTTACACAAGAGTCTTTAAATGCTGATTTCTTCTCCCACCCCTTCGAGTGGGTGATGCAGCATAGTCGCAGCAGAGAGGACATACGCAGCTATACGCTGCTCTTGGGTGTGCCACCCATGGGGGAACTGCGTTACACTTCAAGGGACTTTCAAAACGACTCCATGCACCCTTTGGGATCAGTAGCATTGAAGCTAATTAAACAAGTTTCTGACATGTTCACAAGGTGCGTAGACATTGATCAAGAGGGTACCTGGACCCCTTTTCTTCTTTAGCTCACCAAGACCTAGGTTCGTTCCAGTGAGGTGATGCAGGTCAGGCACATGAATGGGGCATGAGTATAGGAGCAGCAGGACTACTGCAGTTGTACAGGGTCTTGGTGAAACCACACCTGGAGTATTGCGTACAGTTTTGGTCTCCAAATCTGAGGAAGGACATTATTGCCATAGAAGGAATGCAGAGACGGTTCACCAGACTGATTCCTGGGATGGCAGGACTGTCTTATGAAGAAAGACTGGATGACTTGGTCAACTCTCTAGAATTTAGAAGATTGAGAGGGGATCTTATAGAAAACTTGAAATCTTAAGGGGTTGGACACACACTTCAAGTCCAGGAAAGCTTCAAATCTTTTAGGGGGAAATCCTTTCCATGCACACTTTTTGGGCATTTGGAACTCTCTGCAGGGCATTGAGAGTGCATTAATATATGTAAAAGTTTTCTGCCCTTGTTCACAAGGGGTGGGGTATGGAGAGAGGCATTTAACAAGATTGGATATACCATGCATATTGAATGGCCCCTTCGAATGGCCTACTGCTGCACCTACAGGTTTCTATTTAGGGAGGTGAAACTTATATCCTTAAGTTCAAGTGTAGGAAGGAACTGCAGATGCTGGTTTACACTGAAGATAAACACAAAATGCTGGAGTAACTCAGCGAGTCAGGCAACATCTCTGGAGAAAAAGAATTGTTGACATTTCAGGTAGACACCAGTCTTCAAACAGAATTCTTTTAGGACCTGCATTTCTAGATGACTAGCAGAACCCACCAATAAATGAAAATAAAGAAACGCAAATGCTGGAAATCTGAAATATAAGAAGAAAAAGTGCAGCTTGTGGAGCTTAGACTGATTATTAATGGCCTGAGTCGGGTGTCTACAACTGGAAGGGGTAGGTTTATAGCAAGAGCTGGAGAAATTGGAGGAAGATTTTTTCCCCCATCCGGGTGAATGAAATCTGAAACATTGCCAGAGGAGATGGAGGCAAAGAGATCACAACATTTAAGTGTGCGTATGAGCACTTAAAATCCTTTGGCGTAGAAGGCTATAGACTGGAAAGCGTGATTGAAAGATTCTTGATGGCCAGCATTCACTGTGGACCAAAAGAACTGTGTCCACACTGTACGGACTACAAATCTAAACCTGGGAGATCAACTTCACCTCCACACATGCTTGAACATTTTAACCAGATTGAATGCATATCCTGTAATCTTATAACTGGAACATGCCTATCCTTTCCCTAAACTTGTGCCCCACAGGGCAATTACCTTTCACCTATCATCTCAGCCCTTTCTAAATGCCCTTTCAGAAAAGTAGTTCAGTCCAATTGTTCACCTTTTAAATGGAATTAGAAATACCGGAGATCATTTTCCCTTTTGCTGTACAAACATCCCTAGAAGATGCACAGTAGTGGAGTGGTGGTTATGCAGTCTAACATTTAATGTAATCCAATGTTCACTCTGGGAGAATCTAAAAAATACAGAACAAACACTAAACACCTTGAAAAGAAAATCTTCATCAACACGGAAGCTCGCTCGAAGCGTGCCTGGAGTGAACTCAATGCAAGGTGTAAGAAGTGAAAAGATCATCGTTGGAACTCTCTATGCAAAGCAAGGCCCTGAGGCTGGAGCGACTACCAATCTCATCAAGAAACCAAATGGAACAAAAGAAAACAACCTTTGGGACATGCAATTGCTGTTGAACTAGATTTGCAAAGTTCTTTAAAGTTTGTTTCAAGTTGAGGTTGATCAGCAGAAAGCATCAAAGCAGATTAACATCACCTCAATAAGCCTCGGAAGTTTTAATTGTATTAAAAGTTAATGCAGGATAAAAGGTACTCTAATGGTCTGCTTTCAATGTGAAGAGCATTTTTTTTAATTCAGTTGAGTTACAGCCGCTCATACAAAGATATTCAAAATGGCATCTTATCAAAGAAGGTCTCCCATCCCTTCTCTCCAGAGATGCTGCCTGTCCCGCTGAGTTACTCCAGCTTTTTGTGTCTATTTTCGGTTTGAACCAGCACCTGCAGTTCCTTCCTACACAAAGGAGCAAACTACCTAGCTTTGCTACAACCTTTGACAGCAGGTTCCCCTTGTTTAGATTTGAACAGTATTCACCATCTCCTCTGGCATACAAGGAACAAGGATTCATTATATTCAGCTGGGCTGCTCTTCAGAAACTTGGAGGCAAAGAAGGAGAGGAAAGAACAACACCAGACACTCTGACCTTATAGATTCTTAAAATCCCCAAAGTGTCTTTACCAATCTGTTTAAAGACTTACGACAGCAAAAATAATATTTCTGCAGTGAGCCTCATGGCTCTGATGTCAGTCAGAAGGTGAACAAACAAAGTTACGAGCTCTAAATCTGCCATGCACCAGAAATATGGAAGAATTATTACTCTGGAGCCAGGATGGCCCATTTATTATCACTACAGGGTCCTACTAAAATCTCAGCGTGCTGTACGGGGTTGTGTACTGTGGGCTACTCATTTTGGAGTTCCCTGTTGCTAGGAAAAGTGTGCTTTTTGATTAAAAATGTGTTGCCATGGCAATTTATCTTTTGTTGTCCTCCAACAGAACTAATCAGTCCCAGAGTTCAGGAGGCTGCAATTTCCCTGGAGTAAAATTACAATGTTGGGAATTATGAATGGAAAACTCTCCAGAAACAAGCTGGAGAATACGACAGAATCTAATGGCTGGATTCTTGGGAATGAACCGCACCTCGATCCAAAGGAGCATTGCCAAAGCTTAGGTTCCATATGTACTCTGACAAAATGGTACCAAGTTCGACAAGTGTTCCTCTGTTTGTACCATCATGTACATTTTCTGCTCAAGGGACACAATGGCCACAAATCACCTGTTCACTTAATAGCATGAACAACAGCGGCAAGGTGGCCCAGCGATAGAGTTGCTGCCTTATGGGCCTGTCCCACATAGGCAATGTTTCAGGCGACTGCTGACCACTGTCAAGTTGCTGGCAGTCGCCTAAAAAAACCGGCAACTGGAACGGCGACTGTCAGAGTGGAACACACACACGCACACACATCACAGGCGGGGGACAGGGCAAGCATGGGGAGCGCTGTCTGAAATTCACATGGTGCAAAGCCCAGGTGATAGACACACCATGCGAAGAACAGGAAAGTTGGCGCAGCAATTAAGACAGCTTAAGCAGTGTGCAGTAAGTCCTTTAAAAGGGGGGGAGAGAAGGAGTGGAGACAACTTTTAAGAAGCCAGAGATACACGGCTGTGAAGTTCAACGGACATTTAACATTACCGGTCGGTTATCCTTGGTTCTGAAAACTACTGCTTACGTTTTTTTCCCCCCCAATGAGCCAATAAAATTCACCTGTCAGCACCGGCTACATCCTCCTGGCAACCCACTAGGACCTCCTGGTGACCCTACGGCACGAGAATTCTCGCCACTCTCCTTGGCGGCTTCATTCTAGTGACTAGAATGAGACCGCGACTAGTTCCCAGAATGCGGGAACTCCTCAGGACCTCCTCACGAAGGCGACTCCCCGGCAACCACCCGCGAACATGTGGTGACTGCATAGTCTCCTGCTGTCGCTTAAAAAGTTGCTTAAGTGGCACAGGCCCATTACAGCGCTTGCAGCGCCAGAGATCCGGGTTCGATCCCGCCTATGGGTGCTGTCTGTACGGAGTTTGCACATTCTCTGCGACCACGTGGGTTTTCACCGAGATCTTCGGTTTCCTCTCCCACCCCAAAGATGTGCAGGTTTGTAGATTAATTGGCTTGATATGTGTAAATTGTCCCTAGTATGTGTAGGCTTGTACACTTGTGTTAATGTGCGGGGATCGATGATCGGTGCAGACTCGGCGGGCCAAAGACAGGGCTGCCAAGTTTTGTCAGAGCATTTCAGTATTCTAGTACCTGAAAATCTGTATTTTGCTGAGGAAATCAGTATTTTTACGCGGTGCCATTTTGGTGAAAATGTTTTTTTATGTGCAGTCATATCCATGTAAGAGTACAAGAATGCATAACTTTGCTACCAATTGACATGTCTTCTACGCACCTTACTTAGCAATGCATTCATT
Organism: Leucoraja erinaceus; assembly: GCF_028641065.1. Classification (NCBI taxonomy): domain Eukaryota; kingdom Metazoa; phylum Chordata; class Chondrichthyes; order Rajiformes; family Rajidae; genus Leucoraja; species Leucoraja erinaceus. The sequence continues at coordinate 9,135,403 of NC_073387.1, forward strand.
GCCATCTCTTTGTATATTGCTGTTTGAACGGCTGCTTCCTGCTTTTAGCACCAGATGATGTAGAAGCCATTTTGGAAGTCACCCTCTCTCTCTCTCCCTCGCTCCCTCCTTCCTCTCTCCCTCCTTCCCACTCTGCATCCCTCTCACCCTCCCTCCCTCTATTCCTTCCTCTCCCCCTTGAGCCCACCCACCGTTCTGTAAAACCAAGGCCAATCCCAATGTAACTGCAACCCCACTGACAACCTTTCACCACTAGGCTTATCCAGAATTCTACCACTGTCTGAAAAATAATCAAAGGCTCAACTACCACTGAGAAAGAGAATTCCAAAGACTCATCGTTATACGAGAATTTTCCTGAACAGTTTGTGAAAGTTTAAAGCCCATAGCACTCCAGCCAGTAGCGCTATGTTTAGAATCCATAGCGCTGTAGCCGACAGCTCTTCGTTTAAATTCCCACGCGGTAAACTGACAGCATTCTGTTTAAACCTGGAGCAGGACAGGCAGTGACTCTGGAGAGAAGGAATGGGTGACGTTTCTGGTCGAGATCCTTCTTCAGACTGAACTGAACTCCATATTTAAAATCCGTATTTAACGCAAAATCGTACATCCGTAATTCTAATAATATTTCTGTGCAAAATACGTACTACTTGGCAGCTCTTCGAAGAGCCCATTTCCGCATTGTATCTCTAAACTAAACAATATAGTATTTGTTGAGAAGCAAAAAAAAGTGGGAGAAAACCTGAAGTGGAGCAGCCCGTTTCTATGACCCTGGTTTTCCCCACATCGTCACCAAGGCTCTCAAGACCTGCTTTAAAGTCAAAAACGTCCATCGAGCACGCTAGATTGCTGAAGGTATTCAACCTATGAATGATGCAACAGCCTAGAGCAACATTATAGCTATACAACAAATTCAAACTTAGAAGAACCACTAAAGATTTATTGGTTGATCTTGGAAGTTCATAAACAAATTATTTCCAGGCCATATCCTTTCTCACGTCTCAATAATGTCTCCCTACAACTCAGCTCAACAAAAGACCCTAATACAAAATGTCGTGGTCCATTGCATGTTCCACGTCTTGCCTGACTAGTTTGATTCCTCCAGTACTTTGTGTCTTGCTGAAGATTCCAGCATCTGCAGTTCCTCGAGTCTCCTTTGATTTCTTGCCCAGTTTGTGTTGGAAGTTGTTTTCTAAAAAACTGCAAATGTGCAAACTACAATATGTTCCAAGCTTCAGGTCATGCTTTACACAACTGCCACAAGTCCCAACCATGGAGTTGGCAAGGGAACATAAGGTTACTAAGAGATAGATGTAAATGCAATATTGGGGTCAATCAGGTATGATTTCATTAAACGATGAAACAGCTTGAGTGGCCTATTCTTGGCCCTACATTTGTATCAATGCCAATTCTGGTCAACATAAATCAATCTTGGTTTTTCAACAGCTAAACATCCAATTCAGGCTGCATTGATGTGCTTCCAAATATATTATGACTTTAATGTCTATTAGGAAGATGGGTGCACACAACCAGCATGCATCATTATGTGCAGACTTTCATTGCAAAGTTGTGTTTTGACTCTTAAGACAAAGACCTGCTTGCACCTGATACCAACAGTGAAGCGTTCCTGCGGGAACTTCACCCCAGGGACCCTCGTTTAGAAGCCATGACGTGGCTCCAATCTACGTTCTTTGGGGAGATGCAACAACATCACCCATGGCAATTCAATTAAGTGACATGAATCATCGACTGAGGCCAATCACTGGAACTGCTGGAGAACAAAGCAACCAAGTCAGAATGAGTCAATTGCATTGTTTTTCAAACCCAAATCCCAGCGCTCAAACATTCCATCTCGAGGACAAATGCAAAAACACAAAAATTGGGCTGCGCTGAGTGTGCATCTTTCCCCTGGGATCTTATTTCTGCAAGAATTAATTAATTGGACACAGTAAACATAGGGAATGCGGTTCAGTGAGACAAATGGCCACAGCAGGCTAACTTATTGCTTAACTTGAGCATCCATCCAAAGGATTTGCAGACATAACATCAACACCTATCTCTGGTTCTTAGTTTCCCCCACACCCACCCCCTCCACAAATTGGACTGATTAAGACGTTTGAAATCTGCTCAGCAAAAGGCAGCCATTTTAACCATTTAACCATATAACAATTACAGCACGGAAACAGGCCATCTCGACCCTTCTAGTCCGTGCCGAACACATATTCTCCCCTAGTCCCATATACCTGCGTTCAGACCATAACCACCCATTCCTTTCCCGTCCATATAACTATCCAATTTATTTTTAAATTATAAAAACGAACCTGCCTCCACCACCTTCACTGGAAGCTCATTCCACACAGCCACCACTCTCTGATTTAGGCCTAGTCTGTGCAATAATCTCCAATGAGAATGGCTTACTTGGTTAAGTGAATAGATTATCTAATAAGTAAACATAATCCAATAAAAGTAACCTGAAAAAAACTACAATGGTTACTGAAAAGAACTCTAACTGCTTAAAATGCCTGGAGAAACCATCCCAATGGTACCAACGCTATTCTATTTGGAAATAATAACATTTTTCAAATGACCTTAAAACATTGTGTGACATCCCGTTAAGAACAAGCATACTCTCCAAATGACTGCCCTTCCTAGTGCCAAGCCTACTTAGGTCAGATCTCCATTTCCTGTCACTCTATCATTAAATCAGTTCACAACATACTTGATGCTATTCAACAGCAAAGACTCAGTCATAAAAGATATTCAAGAGGAAAAGGCGAGTGTTTCCACCAAATGTGCAACATTAACTTTGACCCGACTCCTATCCCGAATTGAATCTAATAACATGCTTCATGAATTTGCAAGCCTTGGGTAAAATACCTTTTTTTTTAAAATCTATTGCAACTTGCCATTTGGTGTATGGACCACCCTGCCTTGGTCACAAATGTGTTCAGATCATCCTTGACATATCCAGTTATAATCTGGGCCTATTGAGATGACAGGAAATTCCCCTCACTTTGGTGGTTAAAAAATATACATAACTGTTTCCGTGAGATATTTAAGTTGTCTTCATCCCGAATCAGACACACCAACACTCCATTATCAGATCCAAACCGACCACAGTGCAAACACAATTGGAGAAATACAAAATAAAGAAAATGCTGGAAAATCTCAGCAGGTCAGGCAGCGTCTCTGGAGAGAGACAGAACCAAAGCCAAGTGAAGTCTGAAAAGGACACACCCAAAACCAGTGTGCAATTTACAATGTGATCCAAATCCAACTCATCACATGCACATTTCTTGGCATGGAAACATGGCAGAATAAGCTTTACAAGAGGAAGACCTCAAAAGGAGGAGTGGTCGCACAAAAAAAAACATTTGTGATTTATGTGAAAATTCTGAAAGCAAAGCATTAAAGACCATATCAGGCAAAAGCTGAGAGTACAGGCATTTAACATGCGTACAGGAAAACCAAAGTCAGGAAGAGAAACATTTGGCAACATTGAAGAGATGGCTGGCTAAGTAGCCACTTGAAATAGCGACAGCAGAGCTTGTGTGCTTCGTTGTCACCTTCTCCTAGCTAACAATGATCTATTCTACATTATCTAATCTTTATCCCCTTCATGCCTCGTTTTCACACCTTACACTTCCTTATCTCTGTCTCCCTCTCCCCGACTCAGTGTGAAGAAGGGTCTCGACCCGAAACATCACCAATTCCTCTCAAGATGCTGCCTGTCCGCTGAGTTACTCCAGTATACCGTGTCTATTTTTGGTGTAAACTAGCATCTGCAGTTCCTTCCTACAAGGTACAGCTGCAAGTGGGTGGAAGAGAGGAAAAGATGCAAGGAGGCAAAGCAATGAGGGAAGAGGCCTTAGTGCAAGGCAGCTGATGTCTTGCAAATCCAGTGACGAAGTTTCCACAACTGTGTGATTGCAGCTTGCACATTCTCTCAGTGACCACATCAGCCCGGGTTGCTCCGGTTTCCTACCACATCCCGAACGCAAGCAGCTGCTGTAAATTGCCCCAAGGTAAGAGGTAGAGTCCAAGAGGAGTTGATAGGAATGTGGGGAGAAAAAACAGTAATTGGTGTAAATGGGTGGGTAATAGTTACCAGGGACTTGGAGGCCTGAAGGCCCCGATTCTGTGCTTTATAATTCTTGATTATTTCCTGAAACATCTATGGACTGGGGCCAAATTGTGCAATATGGAAACGTATTACTGAAACTAACAACCATCTTGAGCATTGTTAGATAACCTTAAAAATTAGCAAAGGTAACAGGCAGTCCAGGGAACCAGCTGCGCCTTCCAGCACTGGCTTGTGGTTCATTTTTTTCCCTTTTTAATCCTTTTCTGTTGCATCAGGCAAGGCAGTGTTAACATAATGAGTGCAGCTGACATCTTAGCAACAAAGTATAGGCCACAAGAATAGTGATGAGGAACTTTGTACCTCAATCCTACTTCTAAGGGAACCACTAACAAACCACAAGCACAAATATGGCGAAAAGGCATCTACAGTGCTCTCCATAATGTTTTGGACAAAGACCCATCATTTATTTATTTACCTCTGTACCACACAATTTGAGATTTGTAATAGAAAAAAAAAAAAAATCAATTGTGGTTAAGGTGCACCTTGTCAGATTTTATTAAATCAGACCTCATTAGTCTGAAGAAGGGTTTCGGCCCGAAACGTCGCCTATTTCCTTCGCTCCATAGATGCTGCTGCACCCGCTGAGTTTCTCCAGCAATTTTGTGTATCTCAGATTTTATTAAATGCCTTTTTATGCATTTTGGTTTCACCATGTGGAAATTACACCTGTGTTTATACATAGTCCCCCCATTTCAGGGCACCATAATGTTTGGGACACATGGCTTCACAGGCGTTTGTATTTGCTCAGGTGTTAATTGCCTCCTTCATGCAGGTATAAGACAGCTCTCAGCACCTAGTCTTTCCTCCAGTCTTTCCATCACATTTGGAAACTTTTATTGCTGTTTATCAACATGAGGACCAAAGTTGTGCCAATGAAAGTCAAAGAAGCCATTATGAGACTGAGAAACAAGAATAAAGTTGTTAGAGACATCAGCCAAACCTTAGGCTTACCAAAATCAACTGTATGGAACATCATTAAGAAGAAAGAGAGCACTGGTGAGCTTACTAATCGCAAAGGGACTGGCAGGCCAAGGCAGACCTCCACAGCTGAATTCCCTCTATAATAAAGAAAAATCCCCAAACACCTGTCCAGCAGATCAGAAACACTCTTCGAAAATCAGGTGTGGATTTATCAATGACCACTGTCCGCAGAAGACTTCATGAATAGAAATATAGAGGCTACACTTTTAGATGCAAACCACTGGTTAGCTGCAAAAATAGGATGGCCAGGTTACAGTTTGCCAAGAAGTACGTAAAAGAGCAACCACTGTTCTGGAAAAAGGTCTTGTGGACAGATGAGACAAAGGTTAACTTACATCAGAGTAATGGCAAGAGCAGAGTATGGAGGAAAGAAGGAACTGCCCAATATCCAAAGCATACCACCTCATCTGTGAAACAGTGGTGGGGGTGTTATAGCCTGGGCATGTATGGCCGCTGAAGGTACTGGATCACTTATCTTCATTGATGATACAACTGTTGATGGTAGTAGCATAATGAATTCTGAAGTGTATAGACACATCCCATCTGCTCAAGTTCAAACACCTGATCTGAATCCAACTGAGCATGCCTTTCATATGCTGAAGAGAAAACTGAAGGGGACTAGCCCCTCAAAACAAGCATAAGCTAAAGATGGCTGTGATACAGGCCTGGCAGAGCATCACCAGAGAAGACATCCAGCAACTGGTGATGTCCATGAATCGCAGACTTCAAGCAGTCACTGCATGCAAAGGACATGCAACAAAATACTAAACATGACTACTTTCAGTTACATGGCATTGCTGTGTCCCAAACATTATGGTGCCCTGAAATGGGGGGGGGGGGGGGGGGGGGGGGGGGGGGGGGGGGGGGGAGAAGAGTATGTATAAACACTGCTGTTATTTCTACATGGTGAAACCAAAATGTATAAAAATGGCGTTAATTACAATCTGACAATGTGCACTTTAACCACTTGTGATTTTTTTTTTCTATTACAAATCTCAAAATGTGGAGTAGAGGCAAATAAATAAATGATGGGTCTTTGTCCAAAACATGGAGGGCATTGCAGCTCCATAAATGAAAAACTGTTGAGGATTGCAACTAAAACTTCATTTTTTCCTTAAATAATTTATAGATACAGTTACCAATTCATTCTTGGAAGTCAGAAGCCACTTCAAGGGAGATTCTGTTTATAATTCATATGCCACAAATACAAATCAATCTTTAAGATCTGTCACATGCTAGCCTCGTGAAAAACCAAGTTCTGCCCATAGAACAGATTCTCTGTTGCTTTCAAACTGCAGGAGGGGGTGAGAAAGTGAAAGTAATGCTTTGATCTAGAATGGAAATTATTATCACTCCCATGGAAGTGGACAGGGAATGAAGAGTCTGTGCCCCTCCCACTCTCTTGCCATCTTGCTTCCCCTTCCATTTAAAAAATAAAACTTCCAGAAATTGTGGCCCACACCACCTGCCAGTTAACGTCCACATGAACCTGCCAATATAAGATCAAGATCCAGCACATTCTCTCAGGTGGGAGTGAAAGACGGCAAACCACCATTACAAATCATAGCACGGTGACATGATATCTCATCAAATAGACTGCCACCTCAAACAGCCCCAGAAATACAAGTTTGATCCTAACCTTGGGTGCTGTCTTGTGTGGAGTCTGCAGGTAACCAAAAGGCTTTCCCCCCTCATCCCAGATTAGTGCTACTTGGGTAATTAGGGATTGCAATTTACCCCTTAATGTAGGCAGCTGGCAGAAGAACTATAGTTTATTGTTACTTGTACTAAGGTACAGTGAAAAGCTGTTGTTGCGTTCTATCCAGTCAGCAGAAAGGCAATACATGCTGACAATCGAGGAGTGAATTGGCATGTGAAAGAATTGGTTGCGTGGATACAGGGGAGAAGCAACAAGCTCTACTGGGAGCATGCATGGGCCAAAAGGGCATTTGGATGAAGAAGTGACTGCAGGCAATACTCCCCACCACAGCCAATAATACAACTTCATCACCACCTTACAGGATCTGGAAAAACTATTCACTCGTCCAAAATTAACATCAGTGACCAAAAGGTTCTTGGTTGCAAGTGAAGCATCCCCTCCAGAGGTTGAGATGATGCAATAAAATGAAAGTTCCTTTTCCTCTGCACAATGAAGTCTTATTCATTGCTCTGAAAAGCCGCCAAGGATGGTTGGAGAAGCCAGACATCGGGAGTTTATCAATAAACTGGTGACGGTACCTTGAAAGTTATATTGCTCCCTTGATACCTTTGTCAAGCTTCATGCACTCTTGGAAACCAGGCCTTCAGCGACTGCTTTGCTTTGGCTGCCAAAGGCAGTAAAATTCGGCCCTTTGGCTTCCTGAACCGAAGCCCTCGAGAACACCTTCTTAACTGCTCATTACACGGCCCACATTATAGGATCGGCACAGAGCCAAAACGTGTTGCAGCCAAACACCAACTGGATCACACTGCTGTTGCGTGCAGTTCACTCTCCACAAGGGAACAGTTCTAAGGTATGCGTCGATTAACTGCATCATTGGGATGGACAGCGAGCATGGAGCAATGCGCTTAAACTTAATTTAGCCTGGAAAGGCAAGAGCATGCTTCTTTAAAATGTGCACTTCCCACTGTACGAGGTAATTCAAGAGCTCTCCCAAGTTTAAAAAAAAATTAAACTCGTGGTAAGCACGTAGAATGTACGCAGCGGGTACGTCGGAGCTCGGGGACGTCTCTTAGCGGCTCGTAACGCTAACGGCAGGTACTCGGGAAACGCGGTAAGCTCGTGAAGACTTTTCAACATGTTGAAAAATGTCTACGAGAGCCCCGAGTACCTACGAGTGGCTATTACTGTAATTCTTTGAGTTTGAATCAGGGGAAACGTGGGAGAACTCTTGAATTAGCTCGTACAGTGGGACAGCCCCTTTACCCTTAGTCAAGTCAGGATGGGGAGCGGGAAGATTCGACTAACTAATTGCAATCTATCGCTGGGTCAATTCCAATTTTCAGATCTCCTCAGAGTTAAATATACAAGCGAGTTGGACATAAATGTAGATGAGTTGGTGGTTACCTTGAATGACGCCAGAAGTGGTGGTGGAGGTAGATATGATAGCGGCTTTTAGATAGGCACACAGATAGGCAGAGACTGGATCATGTGCAGGCAAAGGAGATTAGATTAACCTGCCATCATGGACATTAGACCAAAAGGGTCCCGTTCCTGTGCTATATTGTTCAATGTTTAAAGTTAGTGATAAAAGCAACACAAAAACAGGTCCTTCAGCACGATGCATCAGCTCATGCCAACCATTAACCATCCATTTACAATAATCCTACATTCCTATCAACTTCTCCAGATTTGGTTTCTCACCTACAACTCAAGGGCATTTTATAGAAGCCAATTAACTACCCACCTGCAAGTCTTCATGATACGGGTGGAAACCGAAGCACCAGGAAGAAACCACAGTCAAAGGAAAAGTACGCAAACATTTGCATCGACTGCTCCCGACATCTGAATTGAATCGGGGTCTTGGTCATAGGGATGCAGTTCTTCTACACCACTGTGGTATCCATAATGCCCATCTTGCTTAATCACACGTGAAAGTGACTTCTTGCATGCTCTGGCACATTGTCAAAAATTAGGGATCAGTGCGGAAAAGTAAAATTTTCAGAAGCAGTGGCTGAAAAGCAAAACCTTTACCGGTAATGAGTTCATAAGTGATAGGAGCAGAAATAGGCCATTCAGCCCATCAAGTCTACTCCGTTATTCAATCATGGCTGATCTATCTTTCCTTCCTCACCCCATTCTCCCGCCTTCTCCCCATAACCCTTGACACCCTTATCATAATATAATAACCTTAATCGTAATAAAGTTCAGGACCAATCAAGCCAGGAAAGTGAGTAGAGCAAGTCGGAGACCGAATGGACGGCCAATAAGGAGAACTTGCATTCATAGAGGGAATTTTACAATCTCAGTTTATCCAAAGCTCTTCACAGTCAATTATATTGGTTTGAAGTGCAGTCAATACTGTTTTGCAGACAAATACAGTGGCCAATTTTCTGATTAGGACACTAGAACATCAATAAAATACACAGCCACATTATTTATCTTTGTGGTAAATACATATAATAATAGCATAACTGACTAGATCAAGTAATATCAAGGGATGTTTTACCAGTTTATTGACTCGTCTACAGTGCCATTCATATGTCCTTTGACCAGTGGGTATTTAAGACAGGATTTTCACCCAGGACTAGGTTAGAGTGATAATTATTAACTCTCCTGAAAATGTTTAAAAATCTCAATGGCAGTGACAGCTTTTAAATTCATTCCCATCACTGCCACCCCTTGCCTCCGTAAAATACCTAACCATCAGAAAATGCTGCAAGAATCGATTTCCTTGGTTGGACCAGCAATGTGAATAAGTAGTTCCTCCCTGTGCATCACTTCAATCCATAAAGTTGAGGGCCAGAATTAGAAATCAACTGAAACATATGCACAAAGGAATGGACACAATGCATATGGACTAGGATTTGGACATTTTGTCCCCTCAAATTGAAGAAGGGTTCCAACTCAAAACGTCACGCACCCATGTACTCTCGAGATGCTGCTTGACTTGTTGGGCTACTCCAGAACTGTGTCAACCTTGTATTTAAGTTCACAGCTGATCTCATTGTAAGCTGCTCTTCTCATTTCATCTGGCCACAATGACCCTTTACTCTTGCCCATAGGAACCCATTTACCACTGGCATAAAAAAAAAATTCTGAGACTGCTTTCACTGCAAAGGTTAATGATCTGGAACCTGCAAATGATTTATCCAATTGCGTCAGCTCAGAGCACCACCATTTCCATCCACAGTCTTCGTCAGGCGGTGGAAGTTAAACAACCATGGTTAAAAGGTGACAATATAATTAGCTAATTGGGTCATTGACCCATTTCAGATGGAGATTGATTGCTTGTGGAACAACCACCAACTAGCAGCTCCATGTGGCATTTACTTATCCAAGGGCCAGGACGCTATGACAATATACAAATGTCCTCACTAGATATGGTTAACCACTCTCCACCACTGGGCTTCTCATGGAGTCCACTTAGTGAGCATCAACATCCTACATCTATGCTGCAGAATCGGTCACCAATTCTGGCACCAATTTTGATTCAATGAAGGTGGCACATCATTAATTTCAATGAAAAAGAGAGAGGCAAGCTGTAGGTAACTTTATTTTTATGTAAGCAAATTATAAAAAATACAAAATGTAGATTTAAGTAAGAACTGCAGATGCTGGAAAAATTGAAGGTAGACAAAAAAAAAAGCTGGAGAAACTCAGCGGGTGACTCAGCATCTGTGGAGCGAAGGAATAGGCGACTTTTCGGGTCTCAACCCGAAATGTCGCCTATTCCTTCGCTCCATAGATGCGAACTCCATATCATATATCTATGTATCTACATATCGTTTGAAAATGTTGACAGCTTGCCAAGTCAGAGTACAGCTTGGTCAGCTGTCAACAGAAAATTGAATTTGTGGATGGTATTTGCATTGACCCCAAGGTGCCTCAAGGTAATTTATATATAATTTGAAATGATTATGAAAACCATCATCTACCAGACTTGATTTAATGCAACAGAGCAGGTGACTGTTCAATGATCTGCCCTGGGTATGCATGAACTTGTTGCTCAGCATCAAGCCAGGCTTCATTTTGCCAGGAGATTCTGGGTCACCACTTCATTCACCAGATGCAATTCAAATAGAGAACCAGCCATGTATTTTGCAAAAGCCTATGCAATTTCCCTCTTTGTACACCAAATACCACACAAGCTAAATATTTCAGTATTGCCAAAGAACTCCATAAAAGTTGCATCGCCCGAGACCTGGGTTCGATCCCGACTATGGGTGCTGTCTGTACGGAGTTTGTACGAGCTCCCCGTGACCCAAGTGGGTTTTCTCACAAATTGTCCCTAGTGTGCGTAGGGTAGTGCAAATGTACGGGGCAGTCGCTGCTCGACACAGACTCGGTGGGGCCGAAGGGCCTGTTTCCACGCAGTATCTCTAAACTCAACCAAAATCTAAATGCGTTAGTTGGTGCATAAAATGCAACATAACTATGCACTTAATTACTTTTCATAAGGTTGAGATCATCTCAAAGTGCTTCCCAGCCAATGAATTACTTCATCAAGAGTTATCATTGCATAG